>NW_003803940.1:107248-253299 GCF_000255335.2 Galendromus occidentalis
GACCGGGCTAGAATTGTGGCATTTTTCGCCAGCTTTCCAACGAGACCAAGCACGACCCTCTAGCTCTTACCGTTTTCGAGAAAATCGCATTTTAAGATTTTCGAACTTTGGCCCTTTCCTCGAAACTCGCCGCGTCGATTTCTGGGAGACTCGTGAAAAAGTCTTCTACTAACCGAGAGCTATCACCCTATCTAGTCAGTTTTCCAAAACAGATCGTAGCCGGGATCGCCATGTTATTCGGCTGTACCCTTTCTCTGTCCAAGTTCCAGAGAGGCTCGAGGGATCAAAACAAGGTCCTCGCCCTGAAGCGTGAGGCAACAGGTTCTTCAAAAGAATACCCGTGTGGAGACTCATGGAATACGATTCCCTCGCATTTATTTCAACAACGCACGATGTTGGAACGACAAGGGGATACATCACTCCCATCTTGAGCGAACCTATCACTCATCATCATCATCGTCTCTACGCTTTCTGCAAACGCCAATAGAAATTCCGAGACGAGTCACTTTCACACAAATACCGTTGTTCTGCCTCCTGAGTATGCTTGTCTGGAATAAATTCAAATCGGGACTCGGTGAGATGACCGCAATGAGGTATCAGGGCGCTGATTCCCGTCTGACCAGCGTCATTATAGGAAGGGTTGATAACATTACTCAAACGTTATCTACGTTTCCCTTTCCCCGTGTCTCCAAGCAAACACCATATAAAGGAAATACCCTTCCAAATACCTTGCATGGCTCGTTCTCACGAATGGTGGTGAAGATCGGCAAGCGACCGATCTTGAACGCTCTCGAGCAAGTCTCCAAGCAGCCTACTCGAGTGACGAGTTTGCCTTTACCGTCGCAAACTTGTCTCGTTATAATCTCAGTGGTGGCCTCGGACGTGACGTCGTATCCCGATTCGGTTGTCGCATTTCTTTCTGAAGGAAGCGTTCCCTTAACTCGTTTGTAGAATCGGATGCTAGACGCAGGATGGACATTCCTACCCAGCTATCCGTTGTCCACTATAATCCGAACTCTGTCTGTCATACCCTGAGCCAGAGCGAGGCCGACACTCAGCACAAGAATGAGAAATTTCATGTTTGCGGTATATTCGGAGAACTCCGCGAGAGACGGGCGGAGCTGGTGCTTAAGTAGACTTCGGGAGGGCATCAATACCATTGTGTGTCAGAAAAAGAGAGTGACAAGTACTGTCTCAACTCAATCCTTCTGGACTCGAGAATTTTCAATTCTGCTTCGGAATCATGTGCCTTTCACCGTTATGTTCTGACGCAGCCACGAATTGTGTTATATGTATACGGAAGCGGGGAACTTCCAATGGCGCTTCTGTTCTGAGTTTCAAGAACAGCCGATGGCAGTGTTATGACGTCGAGCGAGACACTGACGCAGATATGGTTCCATTCTGGCCTCTGCCGACTGGAATCCGCCGCAAATGGACCCCTCCGGAGCCCCTCCGCATGAAGAGCTGCAAACAGAGACGCTCCGATGGAGGCCTTCCACAATAATTCCTCTTCATCTCGCACAGCGCCCTGGCTCGCATACTCGTCGAGCAGTTCCAATCGCCCGAACCGATGACGTTTCGAAGACGGAGATTCCGAGTGGGTACCTCTGAGGAGACCCTCGCAAACGATGCCAAAACGTGGACCGAAGACGTGACAGCCCATCCACGGGGATCCGCCGCGGCTCTGATTGGGATATTATTCGGATTTAGCCTCCACTACGCGGCTTCTATCCTTCGTCAGAGAGAGGAGGAAATGCCGTACTAGCTTATCGAATAGGGACTCCCCGTATCGGAGCCGTTCTTCTCCGGGAAGCGGCAGCGGAAGCCAAATCGGTCCCAGAAAAATTCCCCAATCCATAATCGGGTGCAATCCGAGCACCATTAGAGGATGGCGCTCCACCGAATCCGTCGTGACGGAGAGTCACGTAGCTCGCCGAATTACGAAATCATTTCTACCGGCTGGCGAGGAGGGGCAATACGATCAATTCGACACTGATGTCGAGATCGAGCTCCGGGCAGATGGGATGAACCCACCGACCGGGTAGGTCAGTCGAAGCGCCCGCCATACCACAAGGCCCGAATCGACCCCAGAAGGTAGCTACACTTGATTCTGACTCTTCGGGGCAGGGATATCAAGGGCAACAAAATCCTTCCGTGACGTAGATTTCTCCCGAATCATGACGACCGCTCGGGGACCACTTCCCCCCTCCCCTCAAAGCGTTGAAATGTTAAGATCGAATCGAGGTAAGTCGCTCGTTCCCCTAACGAAGGACCTCACACAAGAATCTTTCGGCTATCTCGCCGGAGGATCTGAATACGTAGATGTATTCTTCGGGTTCATGCTTCAATTTTCATATTTCCCCCATGAACTTCAATCTATGAAGACTTCCGACCAATGGGTGAACAAGCTCCGTTTTATTAGAATTGTTACTCGTCGGCTCGGCAGATTCCGAAGTTTCTCCCGAAACGCTTGATCACAGCACAGGTTCCGTCGTTTTCTTCCAATCGTCGGCTGGTCTAAAATGGGAGGCGAGTTGAGTTTGGGAACAAGGTCCAATTTCTGTCGATCAGATGAGCATCGAGATCGCTCTGACATACCTTGCAGGGCTCACCCTCGTGGATCACGTTGAAGAGGAGCGCTCGGCCGATTTCGAATGGTCTCCTGCAGACCTCGGTGCAAGGCAAGCGAGCGATCAGCGTGCCTTCTCCTCGGCACACTTGCGTCTCAGTGTTGACATCATCGCCGGACTCTGTTCTGTTGTCGGCGTCAGTCTCCGCGGATTCGTTACTTCTCTCTGTAGGGTGTTATGTTATCAGACTCGAAAATGAAGATAGATCTCATTCAGTCTTCCAAGCGGGAATATCCAGAGGATTCGACCATTCGAGACTCACCTCGAGCCAGAACCAGGCCGACGCCCAGAAGCAGAATAAAGAACTTCATGTTCAGCAGACTTTCGAGAACTGTGCGAGTTTGACTTGACCCCGCCGCTTAAGTAGAACGGTCGAACCAGTGTCGCCATTGTGTGACAATCAGAGAACAATGACAGCAACGGGAAATCAGTGACGGTCATGTTGATCCAATATGGGACGTAGCTTCTATCGAATGCTCTCGAATCGACTTCCTGCGTCGGCCAAGCCCAAATTACAAACCTGAGTCCCAGAGGTGGTGTGTGCAGGTGACGAATGAACCAGAACCCCTCCCGCAATCCTGTCTAACGACGTGTGACGGTCAGGAGCTTGATTTTCTGTCCCCGAGGAATTGAACGCGAGCCCCAATGCGAGAATCATTACTGATCCTGTCTGCAGGATGCTACTTCACGGTCCGAACATCCTTCTCGAAGAATCTCCAGATCACGAGGCTGAAACCTGAAACGACATCTGTGGGGAGTGCAGCGAATCGAACGGTCGCGTGGCGACGTCTCAACTGAAGCTTATAGCCCCCGGACGTTGCGTCGTCAGTGTTTCTAGACTCGACCGCCACGACACAGTCATCGGAGCTCCCGATAATCGGGTATAATTACTTCAGCGTTACGTCCGCTGTGCTTGATGAATCTTCGGAAGACGTCCAGTGGATTGTCCGGAATTATATCGAAGGCATTGTCGAGGGAGTATGCAGACGATGGACATTGTGCTTCCCGATTTCCCAATTATCATCGTGATCGATGCTACGTGACTTTCCCTATTCGAGGGAGGAAACTTGACGGAGTACAGGTCAGAAACGATATTGCGGGGAAAGCTCTGGGTACAGTCGAGGTCGTCAAAGTCCAGAACAAACTCAAGTGGCAACGACGGAGGAGTCTCGCGAATCCCGGCTGGTCCCGAGAACCGTGGAATTTCACGATTGCCACTAAGAGTTTCGCTGACAGCGGGCATGCGTGAGCGATTCGAGTGACTGTAGGGCCACGCATGATGGTCTGCCGACGAGGCTACAAGGGATAAAGACAACATTGAGGATGTAGAACACCTCCGCGGAGCGTGGTGCAGCCACGGCAAACCTCGAGCCGAGGGGAAATGACGGTCCGACGCTTCCGTTAACCAGAAACGCAGACTTGGAATGCGTCATGTCCATCGAATAGCTCTGCTCGTGCCGGAGTTGGCCCACCAGCCGAGGGGAGAACAGTGAAAAAATCAGGATGTTTCAGGGTATCGGAGCTAGTCGGTCGAACTTGCTGATTGGAGCTCCCGAGCAGGGAATCTAATGGGTGCAATTGATTTTCTGCCAAATCTATAAGGAGCCGAGGAGGCACTCACGAGTTCCTCTCTCAGAGCGGATCATCGAACAACTACCTTTTCTCGCTTACTACTCGTGGCTCGCACATGCAAACATTCCGATCCCAGATAGATTGTCTCACACATTGGTGCTGATCCGAGATCCTGCGGAGCTTGTCCCGACCCTGTCCGACCTACGGAAGTCATCGCCGTCCGTGCTCATAAGCATTTTCCTTGATTCGATTAGGGGCTAAGCGCATCGACCTCTACCGAGTCCCAAGATATACCTCTCCTATATGATCGGAGGCAGGGAAAGCATCTTGTCTCTTGAGACATTCATTTACACATGTACATACATATGTATTGTGTACGCTCGTTGCGGGATCCGAGGAGGCCGAATTCGTATTTCGCATCAAGCTCACGGCGAGGAGCGGAACTATGCTTGAGGTCTTCTATGACCAAGGAGTGATCAAATTCTGCACCCCTCCACATGGGCGCCAACGGAGTTCTCTAAATCTTCCCAAGGAAATTGAGGAACGTACAAAGTCGGTTATTAGGAATTGATGTTATTCTCCCTTCATGATCTCAATTGGCTTCGCAAACTCCAAAGGCGTCAGAGCGAGAAGACACCACGCAGGTTCCATCATCCACTTCGGACTGACGGCTCATCTGCAAAGGGAATGGCTCATATTCCACCAGAACGCTCAGCGCACCGCACCAGCCGATGGGTAAGAACTGGACGACCCAATGTATTATATCACTTAGCCGACCTTGCAGGGACGTCCGACGGGGACGTGGGTGAAGATGGGCAGTTCCCCGAATTTGAAGGCTCTCCTGCAGGTCTCGGTGCAGCCAATGCGGAAGACGAGAGTGCCCCGACCGTCGCATTCCTGTCCGCCAGACGAGTCCGTGGTGACGTAGGTGGCTGTGGACTCAGTCCTGTCGTCAGTCGTAGCGTCGGTCGTGGCGTCGGTCGTGGCCGGGTAGGTTGTGCTGGTCTCTTTAGGAAGGATGAAGATAATCATCAAAGTTCTGAAGATGGCTGATTCCTCAGAATAAGCTCGTTCGGGTTCGTCCCGTAGTCTGAGCAACTCATACTTACCCTGAGCTACGACAAGGCCGACACTTAGGAGGAGAATGAAGAACTTCATGTTCGTGTTTTTTCCGCAGGTATTGTGGAGTCTGGGAAAAGATCACGATTTAAGTAGAATCCAGCTGGAGCTCCAAACAATTGTGGGCCGGAGAATAGAAGCGTCTGGCTTGGTGACAGCCGAGATTCCTGAACAATCGCGGCGACTCTCTCGACGACATACGCCGGCGAATCCTCTCGCGAAGAGGACTCGCTTGGATCCACGGCCATTCTGCGACATTTCGGTCGGAAGTCCCCTTCTGATGTTGTGAGAGAGGCGTGCTCCGGGAGGGCTCTGATTCATGCAGGAAGAGTTCTCCTTCGATGGACTCTCGCTGTTGGAATTTTCATATATTAACCTCACGGGCCCGGGACAGTTAAAGCACCTGAATCCCAAGGCGAGGCGACTGGAGAATCTGGACGCCTCTAACAAAACAGTTCTGGAAACGGACAGATCTCTGGAGATTTTTCCGGCAGAACTCCGGATTCGTCAGAATCAATAAAATCTCCTGGTTTGAGGGTGGGAAGAGTATGATCACTGACCGAGCTCGGGCTCGGAACGTTGGGGGGCATCGAGACTCTTTCTTCCGAATTCCCAACCTACACATCGGTTTCTCGCGCTCGGTCAAGAAGGAGGTTTTCGGGGGCTCCCATGCATTTTATGAGTCCAATGTTTATGAAACGGACTTCGATAAAGAGACGAAATCGTTTTTTGGAAGGTTGATTTTTTATTGATTCGACTGCAGAGAATGATTTTCTGCTCATTCGACGGGCACACACACGGCGATCTCTCTTCTGAATCTGTATCTGATCTCGCAGATTCCGTCGACATACCTGAATCCTCTGAAAGTCTGGAAGAATACGACAAGACCTGTTCAAGATTGTGATTCAGAGCATCGCCAAATCCCTAGACTTAGCATCAATCATGAGCTCACCTTGCACGGAGCGCCTTCGGCGACGACTTCGAAATAGGGGTTTTCGAAGAACCTGACCTTCTTCGCCAAGCAGCGCTCAACACAACCGCTACGACTGAGGAGCCTTCCTCGACCTTCACAGACCTCCCTCTCGGGAGTGGACGTGGTCGTTGGAGCTTCAGTGGTTTCTGTGACGAACCCGGTGGTGGTCTCACGAGTAAACATTCTTTTTTGAAAATGACAATCGCCTGGTTTGACATGCTTTTCTGAAAGTTTCCGAGCCCCGGAGCAACCCCGAGTCGTTTTTCCCTGCTGTCCTGCACTTCATACCCCTTTCCTGCAGGCTCCGAAACCCGGAAAAAACNCCATTTACATTGAAATCCGGGATATTTTTCTCGGATTGTGATGGAAATGTCATTTCCCCAGGTTCCGAAGCCCGGAAAGACCCATTCCCATTGATATCCGAGCAAAATATCCCGGATTTCGATGTAAATGGTGTTTTTTCCGGGTTTCGGAGCCTGCAGGGAAGGGGTATGAAATGCGGGACAGCAGGGAAAAACGACTCGGGGTTGCTACGGGGCTCGGAAACTTTCAGAAAAGCATGTCGAACCTGGTGATTGTCATTTTCAAAAAGAATGTTTACTTGTCAGTCACGGAGTCGGTGGTGGTCTCAGTCACGGAGTCGGTGGTGGTCTCGCTCACGGAGTCGGTGGTGGTCTCGGTGACGCGCTCGGTAGTGGTTTCAGCGGCGGGCTGCGTGGTGATTTCTGGTACGCGCTCGGTGGTGGTTTCAGCGGCGGGCTGCGTGGTGATTTCAGAGACGGCCGCAGTGGTCACTTCACGAACGGCCTCGCTGGAAGCATCGGTGACGGCTTCAGTCACGGCATCTGTGATGGCCTCTGTGATAGCCTCGGTTACGGCTCCAGTTGTGCTCTCAGCGCCGGCCCCTTTCGTGGTCACATCGATGGCTCTGGTCGCAGTCTCGGTCACTGCTTCAGAGATCGCCTCGGTGGTGACTTCGATCGCACTCACAGAGATGAGTTCGGTCACGGCTTCAGTGACAGCCTCCGAGACTGCTTCGCTGATGGCTTCAGAGACCGAAATCTCCCCTGACGCGGCAGTGGAATCGTCTAAAGATATCGAGTGATATCGTGAGATGATTGCGTCCTCGTTTCTGCTACGCCCCCTCCCCCCGAATGATATCAGGCGCGTATCCAGTCGTGAGATTCGTCCCTGGCTTACCCTGAGCCCAAACAAGACCGATGCTCAAGAGGAGGATGAAGAACTTCATGACTGCAGGCCGGTCCAGCGATTTGCCGCTCTTGGAGCGTATTCCACTTTATAAAGATTCAGATCGAGCGTCGGAGCCATTGTTATTCCCGCGAGAAAAGCGACGAATACGTAGACAGCACCGACACTTGCGCATCTCGGCACTGCCCTTGTCTCGAGATCGGAGCGCTTGCAGCGCGTGCATACATCACGGTGGCTCCGAGATGGATCTGACCCGGCGGAACATTACAGCAGGAACGTTATACGCCAATGAATTCCGTTCTCGAATAATCCCACAAGATCCTGAGTCCTGAGAGCGGTCTGAAGACAATCAAATCTTATCGCCGACAGGACACCATTGCCTCGTTCCGTCGGGAACCCCTCACGTGGATATCGAATTTGGATGGCGGGCGAAACTTTGACGCGTTATGCCTGACAGGTTTCCGCGACCACCTGAAGTAGCAGGCTGAAGACGCGGCTGGTTATGCGAGGCTCTTCACAAGACGTCATAGATTCGCGTGACGCGTTGCCGACTAAGCAAAACAAAGTCGATTCATGCGATGATGATGAGAGACGTCGATGATTTCTCGCCTGCGATAGCTCCCACCGGCGTCGAAGGCGAACATCGAGTTAGTATCATGACAAGGCTTCTCGGCGTATGCTTTGTGACCTGGGAATGAAACGTGAGAGAGACCCTTTCCGATTAGTATGCGACGGCTCTGATAATTTATTCAGATGTGCTGACGATCGAGAGGAAGGAGAGAGTTCCTGGAACGGAAGGTGTAGCTGATGTCTGTCTGATGAGCCCGTCCAATATCTCGAGGCTGGCTCGCATCGTAGAAGAAAATGGGTTGCCCCGTTCCTGATTATCTGCAAACACCCAACATCATGCACCCTCTCTTCGTCGCGAATCCTGACTGACGAGCTTAGCGGAGAAATCCAAGCAAATGACCGTATTCACTTTTCTCGGACACATGCGAGCCTTCAATTGTTTCGCGAACTTCTGCTGAATCTCGAGACCATCCAGGAGCACCGAGCGCTTCGACGGAGGAGCAATCAGAGATATTGACCAAAGGCACTTACGGCACTTGGCATATGGGGGGATGTGGTCAATGATCGATCATCTCGCTGGAGTTGGAATCCTTGTCCATTCAATCGGGGTAAATGTTCATTTGCGGATATTCCAACGAGCTTGATATCAGACCTGTGACGCGTCGTGATCGGCATCCATGTGGAAGCTGCGACATTCAGACGCCGGACCAAGTTTTCTCATCCCGACTTTTCATCTGTATGCTGAATATTCGAGTTCACTTCCCTGCGACGTCGACAACTACTCAGGGCGAGGGGGAGAAGTCAACAGTTCCGGGGAAAGCTCCCTCCAAGACTAGAGCAGCTGAACAGGCTCGTGCCGATCGGGACTAGTCCATTCGAAGCCTCAAACAACTTGTTCGCAATAGAATTATAATATCACTAGCGACGGACAATGGACGGGACTTGTGAGAATCATCCTGCGGCTTTATCCTGCACGTCCAGCTCGACATATGCGGCCGATACGAGACCACCGAATCGCGTATTGCTTTCATTCAGCCGGTCGAGCCCCGGTCCCGGTACCCAAGTTAAATTGGCAACGCTTGGCCAAATCAAGCGCACTTCGACGCTTTAGCACAGCGCTTCCCAGGCGGGGACGCGTACTCCGGGGAGCTCCTCCGAAAGGTACTCTGAGCGAACAGTTTTTTTTTCCGCCGAAAATGAATGAAATAAATGATGGCGATCGCCGGGTTAGCGGGCGGGTCCTCAGATGAGTTCTCTCGATTGACAGCTTAAGGGATGGAGAGACCAAAATGATGGGACCATTAGTCGAGCTTGTTCGTTTCCTTTCAAGTCGAATCCTCGACTCACGAGACGGGGTCCTTGTGGCGGGGAATCCTCGGGTAACTCGAGCATCCCATGGCGGGGGGAACTTAAGACTTTGAAATTCACGCCAGGCCGCTCTGCAATTTTTCCGGAGGGAATTGTGGTCACCGATGTGCCTCGATGTTTGTACTCATATTCATGCTTTTCGCGCGGCGTCGCTGACTGTCGGCCTCGGACCAGCGGTAACCCGTACGGATTAAGCTCAATATTTTCCATGCGAATCTGCATGGTAGGTGCGAAGCTCTCGAATCCTGCTACTATCCACCGTCACGAGCCGGTACCTCCCAGACCACAGACTGTGCCGCTAACCGCGTGCCGAAGCTGAGAATCTCTCTCACTCCTTGTCCGTCCGGTTCATCAGGTCTCGGATATGCCAGTCTCGCACCAACTTTCCCCCAAGGCGACCCGTATTCTATTGGCGCTCATATTTCCGACCATCCACATCCATGATGTTCTCGCAGCAGAGCGCGCCCTCCCCTCGGAATTCTCCTAGAAATCCTCCGAACTCTCTCTACCAGGAACTAAGTGATCATTATAGAGTCGGGCCGGATTTGACCGGATTTGAAATGAAGAGTATCCCTGAGCGCTCCCGTTTGGCGTTGGAATTCTTATCTACCGGACACGTTTTGCAAGCTTCTCTCGTATCCTCCTTGTTGGTGAAACATGACGGGAGTATCCTCGGCGGTCCAAAAATACTCTGCGAGAGATATTCTCCGATTGTTTTAATTCCTCCGCCTTGATGGAGCCTTGTCGAGTTCCCTGTCTCCTGGCTCCCGTCGGGTGGGCTCTGAGTTGTTGAATCCTCATATCTAGGTTTTGATGGAATCCTTTTCCCTTCGAATGTGGTGGCTGCACGTGACCAGATCGGCAAGCCTATTAGACACAAGCATTCCTCATTCCTCTGAGCCTTCCCTCCGCGTCATTAGCGGCCGTCCACCCAATGATGAGCCAGGATTGTGATGATGATTGATTGATGACGATTGTAAGAAATATGAATGAATAATATCCGACCTTTTATGATCGACCGCGAGCTGCTCCACGTTCGTCCTGAAGAGGCGTACATTGACCCATGAAATCACGAAGTATGATAAGAGCGCCTCGATCGGTAATGCTCTAGGAGGCCCGTTTTTCAGCTCTGGATTAGAAGGCAGAAGAAACACAGCTGTTGGAGACGTCCCACTTTTGATCATAGATATTCCGCGAACTTCGTTGTTCAGGTGGGTGGCTTAAACCCTTAAACCTTAAACTGACGGAACGGACGACGGGTGCTCCCAGCGTTCCGCGTAAGACTCATGGAGTCTTTGAGATGCGTCATCATTCTTGTCAGAAAGCAGCAGCGTATAATTCAGCCGCATGTGGCTACATTTGAGGACGCAGCCCATTCATCATTTATTTCGCTTGGACATTCTTCTGCTGATCCGTTCTCTTCTCCGCTCACTTTCGAACCATAACAGAGTAGTGAGCGACACGATGATCATTGATCACAACAGGGGGCTCTCATTAGAACTCACTGTGCTCGTCGAGGAGAACACGGAGATGCACGAAGAGGTTGATTTTCGCGGCTCGGGCAATTCCAGGTGGCCAGGTTTAGGTTTAGGTACGAGTTTGGCGAAGAGTAGAAAGTGTACCAGCTCTAAAATCAGGACCACGATGCAGGATAATTGTATGACGATGATCGAGACAAAAGCCGTCTGTATGTCCGCAAATTGCAGCTGATGGACGAGTGGCACGTGGATGTCCTCTGAATATTCGAGACCCGCCCGATTCTTGAAGGCCTCCAACAAGCCCGCGTCAAGCAATCTCCGCGCGATTGTGCTGAACATTCGTTGCAACATGCAGCGTTTCTGCATGGCGAATGTTTGGAAACAGTTTTTTAGGGTCTCGGGCACCACGTGCGATTTTTCCGTGAGACCCCTTTGCCAAATCTGTCGTTTTATACTCAGACTCTCTGCGAACACAAGGGACGTGCGCTGTTCGAGGAGTCGATCGAAACACTCGTTCGTATACACAGCGCACGGTACTGCCCTCTCGGACAGAAATTCCAGTGCGGAGTTGTGCGGTTTTTCTTGCTGAATGCCGGCGAACTGATTGATCCGTGAGTCGTGGAAAATCCAGACGTCTCCGAAGTTTTTCACAAAATCTCCAATCTCGGCGATACTTTGGAATCTGCCATAGATTTCGCCATTGGTCAGCAGGGTCACGAGTCTGGCGGACACGATACAAGCGAGGCTGAATACGCCGATCCGCCAAACTTGCTCGACACATCTGGTGGGCTTACGGGATGCCCTCAGGGGTGGAGTGCTCTGCTGCAGGATCATACACCCTATGACGACGAGGACATGGAGAAAAGCGGGTTTTCTCCTGTCGTAGAATATAATCGAGCTGACGACGAGCGCCGACAGCAAGTAAAGACCAGTCGCCGCCGGTCCGCAGACCATTAGCATCGCTATTCCGGAAATTTTCCGCGCTGCCACGGTCGACATGAATACGTTCGAATCGATGTCGTGGGCGCTGACATGTTCAACGTAATGCTGCCGAGGATCGAGAACACTGTAGTCACCGTAGAGAAAGACCGCCTCCTTCCGCATCACGTATCCCATCGTTTTCTTGTAGCTCCAGACGCTCTTTTCATAAAAATCGCTCTCGAATTCCGGCTGTCGACCGTGTCCTACGAGATCATTGCGGCCCTTGAGAAAGTCTTCCGAGCTGAAATTTAAGTGTCTTTCGATCACTTGCAGAAGACTGAGTTCGAAACCCTGGATCATACCGCTAGCGTGGTCGGATATCTTACTGGCGGCTGTCAGCTGTCCGGTATAAATATCGTGTTCGCTCACGACATGGCGCACTTTCAGTCCGGAGACGTTTCTGTGGTACGAGCCGTCATCGTCGAGAATCCCGAATTCACCGCAGATTTGAAAGTTTGTCCTAGAAGCGAACGCGTCGATGTTGACGGTGGAAAATATTTCTATCACTTTGCCGGGCTCAACATTGTGAGAAAGCACGAAGCCGTCACATTCCCTGGGAAAAATTTCCGCCAAGCCCGATAACTCTCTGGGCCTGCACCACACGTGCACCGAAGGATAGCAAGTTTCTTCGAGAAACCTCAAGAATCTCAGCTGTACCTTCGCCGCCACAACGACTGGACGATGCCTGACGATGAGGGGTAGGGCTGACGGAGGCACTCCGAAGTGGAAACCATTTTCACAGCCCTGCGGATTGACGAACATCGAGCTCGTGCAGTTGCCTAGCTCAGGCCTTAGATCCAAATCCGTTTGGAGGAAGTTCACTTGGTTCAGGTTTATGAACGTGCAGAGGAACGCTTCAACTTCCATGACTTCACGGTGCAGCGAGCCGAGCTCCTCTGATAGGAACAAGCGTGGGAGCCTCACTTCCTCCAGTGGCGAGAATGAGGCAGGAGCTGAATTCATATTTATCGACCAGGATCGCTTGACAAAATTACGCCTATTGTTCGAGGCTTGCCCATGACAGTGATTCGAACCCAGCATTTCCGTAGTCTCGGTTTAGCCTTTATTCGAACAGCTCAGCTCCGTTGGACAATTGTCGGGTTTTCCTCGGTTTGGACCGAGCTCGTAGTGCAGAGCATCGCTCGGTACTGAACGGGTACGCAGACGGAGGAGGAAGTCGTGAGCGAAGGCCGCGGTTTCGCGGGGAAATCCGAGCAAGAATTCGTGCTGATAACGATCTGAGCGTTCAACAAGCATTATGCATCCATATACAATGAGACTCTTGCGGTCCTTCCAATACCATGATGCTTTTCCCAACTTGCGTTGATTGCCGCTAATGAAAGGTTTCTTGGGACACTTGGTACTCGATCAGGATGTTCTATCGCGATACCTCATGAGCCCTAATGGATCCTTTTCCGGAGGGTCTTCGACGCGCCCCATGGGAAATCCGGGATCAGGCATCGGCAGACACTGCCGATCCATAAAAATGCATGTTTCCTCGCCAACGAGAATTCTGTCCTATATGAACACTACCACGGCGTCCCACAGAGCCTCGCTGGGGAAACGCATCATGTGCAAAGTTTATCGCTCTGCACTTCCCTCTTGCCTTCAACACGGGAGGGACTGCATGCAATGTTCACCGAGAGATTGTGTTGGAGAAAGATTGTAAACGAACTGAACGCCCCATCGGCCTGCGGCGCGGCGGTGGCCTAGAGGGGATGGTAGCTCAAGTCAAAGACAACGTTCTTGAGGTTCGCCGAGAAGGTGACTTCGTTGTCCCCGCTGAGCATCACCGACTCCGTAACGCCCTCTGTAATGGACAGACATGAGACGCTCCTCAGTCATCTGTGATTCGTGAACAGCAGGACAGTGGGATTGCAGGTCTGACATCCGATTTCGCTTGCTGTCTATCGTCCCGGGAGCGCTCCCGCCTAACGGCGGGCTCTGTTCGTGACGTCCGTGATTTCGCCGGGAGATCCTCTCGACTCGACCACGAAAGCAGCCCGAGGGCGATTGTGGATCTCTTCAATAAATCTACCATCATGCCATGAATACCTGAGGGCGTGCGATACTGACCGTGTGCGCCCACGACACAGATCCGGAATCCGAGTTTTGTGAAATGGGTAAGAATCTGTAGAATGGAATGAGGAATTAGCAAGCGTCTCTTTCCGGTCTCATTCCTGCAGTAGGAATATCTGCGTCTGACGCTCGATCTATAGATTCGGACAGACCTCGCGTATGGTGGTGCAACCTGAAGAGTCGATGTAGGGACATAGGCTCAAATCCAATACCAAGAGGGATTTTCGCATCGCTTCAGCTGGGGCATCTCTGAGAAGAATCGTAGCCTCTTTGAGTTGGGGAATCGGCACTGGATTGAACGCATACATATGTTGGATAAATCCGACCGTCGACGTACATCAGAGAAAGGAGTTGATCTTTGAAGGCGTCCCGGTTGATGAAGTTGATCTCTGACTCCACCCTAATGACGGATA
Source organism: Galendromus occidentalis (assembly GCF_000255335.2). NCBI lineage: Eukaryota > Metazoa > Arthropoda > Arachnida > Mesostigmata > Phytoseiidae > Galendromus > Galendromus occidentalis. The sequence continues at coordinate 121,641 of NW_003803940.1, forward strand.
CCTGCCGATCATCGCTCCAGCTCTGCAAAAGGAGGTCAACTTACGAACGCTCATGCTGTACGGTCACGCCATCCTCTGTTTACGTTCACCAATGACCTTTCGGGGTTTGACAGACTGAAGTCTATTTGGCTGCCAGCTTCGTATCGGAGGAGTTCTTTTATAGAGACAAGCGTCTTTCCTTATGTGCGCAAAAGCTTCCTCTCAATTCACTTGTGCCCGGAGCTATTCCTGGTAGGTTCCCAGCGCTGCGCCGGCCACGTCCACAAGGGGGGGAAAAGAGCAAGCGGAGAGAGGAGACGGCTAGATCGCCAAGAGGTCTTCGGATCCTGCAATACTCCTGTGTGTGCCCAGGACGGTTCGACTTTGTTCGCTTACCGTCGATTGCGACAAGGGGCGCCCTTTTTTCGATGATTTCACGAATCGTATCCGGGGTCTGCGGAAAGGTGGGAAATACGGATAGTGGGTCGTTCTGGATTCGCATTATGGAAACCCGAGTTCTAATCTCGAGCAAACACAGGATAATCGGACAAGGACATCTCCAAATTATGTCGGTCGTTGCGGAGTGCGACATGTTCGGAGGAATATCGATTGTCACATGTACTAACTTTGAGTCTCGATAGAGCAACGTGCCGACGGTGCAGATAGCTCCGGCGACGATTCCGTATTCCAAATCGAGGACGAAGCAGCCGAGGAAGGTGCTCAGCCAGACGACCTTTGAGGGCAACTGGTTTTCAGATCGACTCTCATGGCCATTACCGACTGAGATTTTTGCTTGATTGACGGAGGGAGTCGCCGCTCAAACTTCCTTCTTCCGAATCCGAGGACTCGACCGAAAGGGGCTCGATCCCCTGCAATCGAACTCACCGCTTCCATGCGAGAAACCCTGGCGTAACGGAAACAGTCGTTGACCTGGAGGATCATTCCTTTTAGTGCGACGATGATGATTGATGAGAGGACACACTGCAATGAAAACACTCGTAAATAATTCGTCACGACCAGCGTATAAACGAGCCACCCGTTCTGACTGTTCTTAGCGCCCCGCCGGCACGTCGCTGTCCCGCGGCTGCGAGCCCCGAACAACGAGTCTACCGACGGATGGGCGAACAGCGCCGTGACCCATGTTACAGAGGACGAGTTCTGACACCCATAGGCCGTCCGTTATCGTGTCACGCAGCAAAAAACCGCTGATCACGACCTCCTCCTGTCTCTCAACAGAGTCTGAGTATCGACTGGGATCAGCTGGGAATGAAACTTCTGACCATGGGTGGGGGAACCAGTGTTGATAATGAACGGATCTCTCAGATTCTCGGGCCTTGTTGGGTCTAGCTAGATTGCCGACGATTGTCGTCCAGACACCTCCAGGCCATTTTTCCCGTGGCTACTCGGCTACTTCAATCCTAATCGAGAATCGATCAGTAGACGTGGCTGCTATCGAGAAATCTATGGAGAGGAAAACTTCTCTCATTCGAGTTTTCATTTGTCTGGAGCTCCCACTACCTGTCTGTAGGAAGCGAAGCTTGGTAGCACTAAAGAGGGAATTCTCTCTCGTAGATGCACCGATCTCTCATTCGAGATATGACCGCGACGTGCTGATTATGAGAGCTTGGATTCGATCGTCATCGCCTTCTGGAGACTCTCGCACGCATCCGCGGAGCCCTTATCGCCGACAAGAAAGAACACGGTCTTCAGAGTTCAGGAGACTTGTATCGATCCCTCGATGCGCACGACACCTACAAGAACTATGTATGAGGTAAGCTTTCCCTGAACTCCCGATCAGCACCGACATCGGCGGAAGCGACAGTCGGGAATTCGAGTCCCCAATGATCAGGAAGAGTCTGGGACCTCAGTTGCCAGCAACAAGGAAGAGGCAGTCGATTGCGGGAGAGGGTGGGATCTCTGGCGTGGCTCCCGAGTTGAGTCTAAGGGGACAAAACTCACAAAAGAGAATGGTTCGACGGCTTCATGTGATAACTCGGCCCCAGACAGAGCTGCAGTTTCCTCGTTCACATTGAAAACCAACAATCAGGTTTCACCAAAGCCCCATAGGCATCGAATGCGCCCTTGTCAAGTCCCTTCAGCAGGCATTCTCCGTACCGACCGACCGCTCGGAGCCGATTGGACAAGTACGGCAGATACGGATCAGATACGGCAGATGGTTGAAGGCGAACTACGACTCCTCTCTTTCGCTGTCGGGGAGCTCTTCAGACTCTTCCAAGCATCCCGATTACCTATCCTCGAATTTTGACTCTCGCTCGACCTCGGGTGGAAGCCAATTGCAATGTCTCACACGGAAAAATTGTATTCGATCTACGTTCGAGAGTTCTCATCGTATCCCTGGGGCCTCCTTCCATCCGTGTGATTCGAGTGCAAGGCTCCCAATTCTATGAAGGGATCGTGCAACGATAATTCTGTGGAGTGTTGTACGACGCGATTGAGTTACGAGTCACGTACGGTCGAACGAACGATCGGCCAATCGGGCAACCATAATTGTTCGGGCCTAGAGTTCTGTCCGACACGAGTAATCTAGTACCGTCGGATTGCTCAAAAAGTGGTCCTCCGAAGCGTAGGAACACTAGGAGAGGAACACACTCCCCCGGAGAAGCAGGAGGTTGCGGGAGGGCCGAGAACAAGCTGCAGGAATGAGTTAGATGGAGGAAGAAGTTCGAGACGCAACATAGTGAGATATTCATGACCGCTCGAAACGGTTGTGGCTGATCAGAGCCCTTCCTGTTCAGGGAAAAACTGTTCCTTGAGACGCCGTGCGCCGACTCGACAGTCGCTCTTTGGCTTCGTCGAGATGTTTCTCTCCGCTCAGTCCCAGAGCGGCTGAAAGCGGAAGTTTCCAATACTTGGAACCGGTCGGGGAACCAGAAGAGCCCTCAAGTTCAGCCGCAACCGGCAACGACGACGTTGACCCTATTCCGAGTAACGGTGGTGATGATTATGACGCACGACAACGGCGGCATTACGGAGACCCTGATGATGAATCCGCTGATTCGGAACGGGGAATCCAGGACTCAAGACTCCGTCACGGCTTAGGCAAAGTTCCCATAGTAAAAGCTCTCTATTCGGAAGCGAGAAACCCCCACGTGCCCGGTGGGACGTCATATGGCCGAAACGAGGACGAGGCTACCGTCGAGAACTGACTAGCTCAGAGTCGGCCTGCACCCGAGCTCTGTCGTGTCCTGAACAGCGGCATTCCTCAAACTCAGTTTGGAAGACACTCTGCCGATACACAATATTTTTCTCCTCGCTTCCAAGCTCCCTCGAGCATCCATGAGTGGGTCTCCAGGAGTGAGAATTTCCGGCGCACCTTCAACTTTTTTTCGCTGCAGAGAGTCAAAACCTCGCTCCGATTCCCCTCCGTAAGCTCCTGGTACCCTCAACGATCATTGGCTCAGATGGGTCAAACACTCTTGGCTTTCTGCAGTAATTGATTCGTGCCATATAATAGAGGCGGATTCGCTCCGATCGATCATCGCTCACGATCATCCTGAGGCAGGAAGCCACACCTGTTCGATTAAGACCAACAGCCAAACAACGAATAACAGGAGGGAATGAGCCGACCAATCGATGGCTCCTTTGCGATGGAGAGATGTATATAGATATCACAAGGTTTCGCAGAGAAAATGCTTGTCCTTTCTGCGCGACTCGAGTACCCTCGAGAGCTGCTGCGTCATCGCTTCGAATTGCCAACCGACAGAAAGAGTTTGTCGAGCCTCGTCGAGCTCGGAAGAGCTTGTTTGTCTGCGCTCGACATTAAAGTGCTCCCAGCTTCGAACAAGGAACCGAATCGTCCTGGAACAACAACAGTTCGTAAGCCGCCGCTCCATGGAGAGTCTTTTTTCCCCAAGTTGTCCTGCCTGGTCGGCCCTTCGGCGGCGGTTCTGCTTCCGCCTCTACCGTTTCATCGACTTAGCACCGGCATCGCGCCTCCCTGCTGCTGTTGCCGCAAGCTGCGGAACTCTTGTAATTTGTGGGCGTTGCTCCGAAAGCCGCCCATGCGATCGGATCTTGGTCGAGTCTTGTCGAATCCGGTTAAACTGCTTCCTCCCGCTCCCGATTGGATGTCCCTGATACTGCCACTTCCGCTGCTTGGTATCGTGGTCCGATTCCAGGCTCTAAACACCTGTCTGCCTGTTCAGACCGCTGTTCGGCCACTCCAGTTGACTCGGTGGACACCCTTCTCGTGGAGTCTGGTGTCATCGGTGTTCAGGAGCGAAAGGCCCGACTTGCTCTGCCGGGCGGTCGGCCGGCCGGCCCGCCGGCCGCTAGCCCGCGCGTTGCTGATTTGGAGGAGGGCCAAAGCTCGCGAGGACCCTCTCCTAGCTGCGTTGATTCCCGTCGCCGCCGAGAGCCACAGTGGGCTCCAGTAGAGAGGGTGGCAGACATACAAACATTGACGTCGTCATTCGGTCGTTCCTTGAGAAGCGTTCGACCGGACCGTTCTGTGGCCTCACCGTCGGAAGTCACTCGAGCCTCGATGCTCAGAGGCACAGATATGGTTGTGAGCTTTAGATAGCACACGGCTTCGAAATGCAACGGCGCTCACAAACATCTCTACTGTTCGGCTCCAGTCTGCGGAGGTTCGCGTACGTCACGGCCTGTTTTCCGGTCTGTACGCTGTCCGCCTGCTTCCTCTACTCGATAGCTTTCAGCTATTCGACAGTGAACACCACAATCTGTAAGGTGAGTCGCCGGGAGACTGGCAGACGGGGGATTCCGCGAGGGGAAAATTCGGAGTTCCTTGAAAAGTGCCTTCGACGAGGAGTCACAACGTCTCGCGTTCCATGTCTCGGCTCAGTCTCTCTTCGTCTTCGGTCTCGCTGAGGTGGAAGTTCCCTGTCGGGAATCGAGAGGAGTGCTGCGAACCCCGCTACCGTCGGTCGCGAGGACTACCTCGTCTACATGTGCGGGGCTTGCCGTATAAAGGGACGGCACGTTGTTTATTCAGGTGTTCAACGTCCTGCCGTCTCTGAGCGCGGTGACGGGCATATTTCCACAATGTCAAGTCTGGCGGATGGCTGTTGCGATGTACTTCGGACCTCAGATCTTTCTCGCCTCGATGTTACCTTCTTACTACAAGTCGAAGCAACTCCAAGAAGTTGGCTCCGTGGCACGCTGGTGCTACCCGAAAGTTGTGCTCATCAGTGCCGTGTCGCACATCCTTGAATGTCTGTCGTTGGTGAGTACAGAGTAGGAGCGGTAGCAGCAGTGAGGCACGATCATGCAAATGGTCGTCGCCGATCCTGGGCTCGCATTTATTCCTCTTGTTCCTTTCCTTCGGGCTTGCTTCCGATTCCCCTCCCGGGGCTTCTGTAGAAAATGCGTGGGTTGCCGAGAGGTGCGAGGGCTGTCAACAACGAGAGTGGCGGAGCATTCTGTACGGAGGTCCAGGTCGACAGACTCATTGTTGAAGCCCTTCTTCACTCATGCTAACGGTCAGGAACTCCTTTCCAGATCGGGGTAGCATTCATCTCGTCGAAGGAATCCTTCAAAATGCACGTTTTCTTGTTCTGCTCGTTCGCCGCCTTCTACCTGACTCATCTAGTTCTGACTTGCTGGATTATAACGAGATTCGAGCCGTCAACAGCTGAAGAGGACCTCTCCCGAAGGTGATTAGCCCTGTCAGGGTTCGCTTTTCTGAATTCGAAGTTTTTATCTCGCTTGATTCCTGTGCCCCGAATTGGACCGATCGCGTCCGGAGACACTCGCGGCAGTCACGCGAAACTCTCAAAAAACCGATACGTCCCGCGACGTGATCGGATGGTCCCGAGGCCGAGGCGTAACGGACAATCCGGCACCTTCGATGAAGATCTCACTCTCAGTGCAGTAGCTGGTGGGAACGGATCGCGCTCGGGAGCAGCTGTTCGCCCGGAGTCCCTGGCTCTTTGGCTTGACGCGAACTGATTTTGACGGGAAAACCTGACGGAGAGCGAGTCTGTTCGGTTTCCGGAATCATGCGCGCACGTCTTCCCGGGAGAATATTCGTCCACGTGTTGCTTTCTCGATTCACAGGTACAAACTTCGTCTTGCCTTGAGCAGTGTATTGTGTTCCGTCATAATGACCATCTTTTTCTACCTGCATCGAACGCGATGTCTTGTACTGGGTAAGTGGACCCCCCTCCTCCCCGCGTTTCCCCGCATTCAATGAGATTTAGATATCAGAGCTCGTTTTGCGAATCCGAAGTCAGGCTCACAACTTCACTGGGACCGTACCGGGAGCTTCGGGAGGAAAGACATAAGGTATAGATGTTCCTGGATATTGGATGAAATGAGATCTGAGCGCTGGTATCACCACGGGAATCAGGGAGACAGCCAATTTTCGCTGAGGTGAATTAGATGACCCGCCCTCTCGTAGCTCTGCCGCGGATACGTCGAGCACTATGAGTTGAGGTTTGCGACGCCTTCGCTGGCGGCAACGACCGCGAGAGCTGTGATGATGATTACGGTCATTTCTGTCCTTGTCGTGATAACGAACGGTCGGGGATATCGAGTGAAATCTGCTCTGGGCGTCGCCAATCGACCAATCACTGTCTCGCCGGCAAACACCCGGACGATACGTGACTGATCTAACAAGCAGCAGCGATACGCTACATATCGCAGGGAGTATTTGTCGATTCCTTCGTCACGGCCACCACTCTGGCATTGGGACGAATACCAAGTGAAGAGCGACTCGTTCGCCGTCCTCACTCTCAGAGACACGCTGTGCGAAACAACCCCCACTCCCGCGTACCGAAACCTACAGACTGTCGTTTCGCTCGTACCTATCTCGGCTCCTGCCTAACGTCGTTGCCGTTGTGATCGCCGTTGTCGTCAGCGTCCGAATCGACGACGACCATGACCGCCACGTCAGCTTCCCTCACCTCACGCCCGCCTCCGTAGGTTCATGTGACGCCAGCGGTTGAAGGCTGTGGTCGTGGCGGGGCACCGAGACCCCGTCACGGACCGAATGCAGTAGGGGCCGAGACAGCCATTGCCCGGAGGTGATATCAATTGGGGCATAGATAAACGCAGGAAATCGTTTAGCCTGATGGCTTGCCCCCTCCCCTCTGCCCGACGACAGTCGGGGCTAGATTTTGCTCTGATACGCTTGATTCGCACAGCCACGATCGGTTTGGCCGTAGCGAATAAATCTCAGTGAACGGAATTTTCTCGAGAAGGGTCGTCGTTACCGACTGGCAGCGTCCCGAAAACACAGCGGGGTCTAATGGAACCGTCTTCCTGTTCCAGCGTTCAGCGTGTTCGCGCTCGCAGAGTACATCTTCGGACTCAGCAATATTCTGTTCCATCTGACCATAATTTACGATCTTCCAAAATTCCAAATCGACATTACTTTCGGAGGACTACTAACCGGCATGAGCCACGAGGATCCCACTAGTGAGGCTACGACGAGCTACGCTGAAAATCAGAAGGACAAATAGCTAGAGCGGAGAGACCTTTTATCAGCCCAGATGGGAGGATTCCTGCGCGAGCGGGACCTCAGAACACTCGCATTTGCAATCACGGATTTCTCTACGGTATAACTCCGGAGGACCGAAAAAGTCGAGGAGGCAGATGATTAGCAAGCGGAGGTTCCGTAAGACACAAACCGACGACCAAAAAGCCGATAGAATAATTCCTGGTGGACAAGTCCCTTCTGCGACAATCTTCGCAATCGACGATGGTCGGAAAACAGAGGGGTTTCGGAGAATTTCCAAAGACTCATCGACATCATCAATTTGGTTGAATGTTCCTTAGGAGCCTTGAATTCTAGTCGGCGGAGGCAGGAAAGCAAAAGTGATGAACCCTAGTCGAGAGAGAGAGAGAGATTATTCATGTATCACAATTTCACAAGCATGTCTGTCGATAGCAGAAATCGATCGCTCGACGAGTCCTCAGTGAATCGTTCCTAATGGATATTCCGCTCGCCACCGCAACTGCAAGACCATTCATTTCTGCCATAATCCCATCAGGAACCCTTCGGACCACTCGACGTGGACGGAATTAAAATGTCCCGATTACGACAGCCGACGGATCCAAAGAGATCTCGAGAAACGTTGCCGTGAGCTTGCGGGAGCTCCACGGACTCTTTATGCAAATTGAGCTGCCAATATGTACAGATCCACTTGTCTAGTCACCCCACAAGCTGAATGTATGTATAGAGGGGGATGGGGCAACAGTGAGGAACGGAACACTTTCAAGACAAGTCCAGAGTTTTCATGAATACGATTGTCCATGGCTCACCCAAAATCTAGCTCAACCAGAGCTGGAGTTTGGAACTCCGGCAATCAACGTCAAGGCCAGGAGGATAACGGATTGAGAGCAAACCAATAACCGACACGAGAGCGAGGATGATTCGGAGGAATAACGGAATATACTTGAGTTTCCCGGAAACTCTGCGGTTCCAGAAACGCTCAATGTTTGTCCGCTCCGCGGCCACGAGGAACACGAGGGCGATCTGGGAGACCGAAAAAGCAAAGTTGAGATGCTCCACCTTTTATAAGCTTTCTACGGATGAGGCCGCGTCGAACGATGCGGCGGTGCGAGGGTTCCTTGGAGGTGCTGTCCAGCATCGGAAGGAGGCGAGCGAGCATGCCGAGGACCCTGCCGAACTCACACAATCCCTCGCCCGTTTCGAGGTGTCGTTCACCATTTGTACGGACATCAGACTCGTGAGATGTCGCGCTGGATGAATTTTATTCCAATATAGTTTGCCAGTGGCGCACTGTGATACCAGCAGCTTCAAAGTAGGTTTAAGAACCCAATTCCACCGATAGAATAACCAAATTCCTGAAGACGAATGGCGTTAGCGGATTTATCATCGGTTTCAACTCAGTCACCCTCTCTTTGGTGCGCCTTGTGATTTCGAAAGGTTCCGGAGTGATAGAGCTTTCCGGACTTTTCATCAACTTCTTTTTTCGAGCGATCTCCACTTTGAGTATCCTCTGGTATTTACGTATTTATATCATCCCCAATCAGCAAGAATCCCCGACGATGTCGCCGGTGCCGTTTCTAAGTAATCCACGTGGTGTTCATGTTTACCTTATGCTACTCATGTTATCGTTTGCCGAGCATTCATTCCACGACATATTTCGTCATCATAACGACTGTCGAAGGGGGAAGAAATCTCGACATCTTCTCGTCTTCGGCCTTGGGGATGATTGGAGGCTCGGGGAGAATTCGAAACTCAGAGGGTCTCCCATCAATGTTTCCCGGAGAATGTGCTCGAAGATAGAAGGCCGTGCATGAAGAAAGCCCTGGGCCAAACTGAGGAATGATCCCAATCGTTTCGACAGTGGAGCCCATCATCACTAAGGTCATTTCGGCCAACTCATTTGAACGAAAGCCGGCGAGTTGAATTCTCCGACTCGGATCCGCTCAACCCCAGGAGCCTGGCTCCTTCCGTGGGACTTGCCGGAGGGATGCTTTCCGATTCGGAACTCTGGGAGGTGTCCGACGTTCCATGATTCGAAACGAGAGTTAATTCTCGGGAAGTTCGTCGTGAGGGGAGACGAAGAAAGACTTTCAAAGCTCAAGCTCCTGCTCCCCGTTTAGGGGTCCAAATGTCAGACGACAATCTACCGCGTAGAGATCTAGCCCCGAGAGAAGCGAGAGACTTGGCAATTGGAATGACTGAGCCTCCAGTGCCAGCATTGGGGGATGACCTTGAGCCGAGATTTTTTCCCCATCGACGACGCTCCGTCCTCCGGTTGTTTTGCCAATCCTATGTGCGCCGAGCATATGAATACTGGAGAATTTAATTTCATTGGGTTGGCATTGTCCTTGATCTCTTTCCGACTGCCGTATTTTCGTTTTATATCCTCCGTTGAATCGCGCCGTCGAACGAGTGAGAAGCTTCTTCCGAGACGAAAAAGATCGGGCTTCCCTCCTGAACTCCCTGATGATTCCCATTGTATTGGATCCTTCCCAGTTAACAGAGAGGCTATCAATCTCGAATTTCTCCGTGTCTGATTGATGCGGTATGATCTGCTCCCGTCAGGAGGAATTCCACGGGAGGGGTGGGAGCGAAGTCTCAATATTGATCGAAATTGTATCTTGAATCTAGAATACAGGTAAAGACGCGTCCAGCATGTGAAGACGTAGCCGTCGTGAGATGTCACTGTATCCCGCATCATATAATTTCGGAGTGCCATCACATTCATGGAGACCTTGGTGCTTAGTTGGGAAAGGTGAAAATGGAATAAATATGGAAGATGTACTTGCAACCGAGGGACCTTTCCCACGAAACCGACGGCAATATCATTTTCCTCGAGCAGGTGGGCGATTTCCGTGCTCTACTCGGATCTCGACGTCCAGGTTTTCGGGGTAGCGCGCCTCCTATCAGGGGAGCACTGGTCCAGAAAGATTCAGAACTTACTTTCGGCAGGTAGAAGAAGAGCGGTCCGGCGAACAAGATCACCACGATGAGAAGGGCAGAGCTTATGAGCGAACTCAGCTGGGATTTGGACCCGATTTTCTCCTGCAAACTACTCCGAGAAAGCGAGGCAGCGCAAGGGAAACAGTCCAAGAATGAACCGAACACATTTGCGCTCCCCATGGCGATGAGTTCCTGCGAGAGAATCGATCAATGTACCACTCATCGATTGCGGTTTCATCGTCAACAAGCGATCACATCTCCGGGGGGGGGGGTTCCGGGAACATCAATTTGCATCCTTCCCCGTTCCGGGACGTGCCTGATTTGCGTCAATACGGTATCCGTTGCGACGAGCGAATGTTTTCCCCAACGAAAGGCATATCACATAGCTTATGAACGCCACAATGAATGCTTCTTTGAGCATGGCGGGGAACAAGATCATTCGCGGCATTGTCACCGGTGGCAATCTGTGAACAGAAGGATCCCTCATCGTTAAGGCTGGGAACAATTCACGGCATTTTACCCGGAAATTCACGGCAATTTTCACCCCCATTGACTTCCTATTGAGGATCGCCTGAAAATACCGTGAAAAGTCACGGCTTCTGGCGCGATCGCGCCAACTTCTCAGCCCTACTCATCGTCAGAGCGGGGGCTTATCGTTCGAAGCGTATGTGAACTTGGAAATTCTGAATTACTAAAGTAACGGCTCACCCTGTCGGGACTTCCCCCATGATCGCAGACCCGTATAGATCACTCAATCTCGTGATGTAGCTAATCAGCGTTACGATTATCACCTGAGAACACAGTTCGATGAGCGAAGATCGACCCCGATCCGGGACGATACCTCGGAGCTCATCGGATCGGCGGATTTCGTGAATAGAACTTTTACGACGAAGATCAGATGATGTCTCACCACGACGAGCTCCACGGGGACAGGCATGAATAGCTTCGCCTTGAACTTCTCGTTCAAGAACTGTCCTTGATAAATCACGACCACAGCGGTCAAAGACATCACGGTCGTGGCGACATTAACCTCTAAAAATCGTATGGCAACGTCGTAAAACGACTGTACATGAAAGGAAAAAGAGCCATTCGTAGTCGGGAATGAGCGGCGAGCTCGGAGCCTCGCCCTCGGACTGGTTGAAATTCCTGTCAGGCAAGCTCAAAGCGGATGTGGGAAGGCGAGGGAGATGTCGATGATCGCCAAGCGACGTTTTCAGGCGGGTCTACGCACCAGAATGACTTTGAAGACTCCCTTCCTCCGCTGGACCTGGATGTCGAAGAGACCTTTGAGCTGTGAGGCAATCACGTGGGTTGCGGCTCCGGTCGTAAAACCCGACAGCATCGGTTCGCTCAGTAAAACCGATAAACTTCCGAGGGAGCAGATGCCTAAGATCACCTGCGGAATGGCGTCGGGGAATAATTTGTGCTCGTGACCCTGCGGCGGATGACGATCTCGAGAGACTTTCGAGCTTGCGCCCTGTTCCGAACGACCAAAAATCGTCGCAGGGGGGGAGTACCCCCGAGGATCGAGCAGCGATTCCTCCTCCTGATTCAAAAAAGCTGAATGATCCCCACATCATCCCTGGGACTCTAAACCTAGGATCCCGCTGTCTTTCGGGACTGGTCGCGACGATCGAGGATCTTTCCCTGAGCCTCATTACGCATTATGCAGATGATGAAGAATAAGGGTCGCGTAGGAGCACGCTCCTGCCCCTGGAAACAGCTTCGGCTAGACGCTAGACGCTGGACCGATGCGGAGGAACATGAACAGGTCGGGAGCCCGATACCTCGCACTAGAGCTCTCATTCAGAGCCCGCAGCCAGCAGCCATCTACGTTAAGGTCTCGTCACTCCATACATGTACAAACATTTATTCTCGCTTCTCATTGAGCCGATCACAAGATTTTCCCCGTCTATCCTAGCGTAACATCACTGCTCGATATCCAATCCTAGTCATCCCTGGAGAACAGCAACAATCCTTTGGACGCGTATTCTCGCGCTCGAGCAGTCTTCTCCAGGTATCGTTTCCGATGATACTCAGCTCTTTCCGGATCCTGGCGTCCCCATGTGAGACCCGACCAGTCGATCGGCTCCGCTACTGGTTTCTGACCTGGAGAGACTCTGTTCCGGATGAAAGAATCGTAGATGAAGCTTGAGAATAGTATCGCAGTCCCTGCCGTGATACTACCGTAGTAAGTAAGCCTCGGAAATTTGTCCCAGAACTTCGCCTTGGGAACTCTGATGGGATTTTGCTTCCTCGACCAAGGGTCCAACTTGGGAGGCTCTTTCGAGAACCTCGCGACCAAAGTTCGCCACATTATTTCACCGTCGTTCCCTAGAGAGGGCTCTCAAGCCGACTTTTCAAAGAAGTGGGCAGTGCGTGATCTTCTCATCTGGCAAAGTTCTCAATCACCGACAGAGCGGAGAGTTCGAACATAAACACGGAGCAGACGAATTCCTCGTTTACACACACGCCGCCGCGCGCGCACTGTTCAGGAGACGGCGGCAACGGCGATGATGATGGAGGAGACAACAGGCGAAGAAGAATGGAGCGCGCCAACGGTTGTTGACGTCGTTGTAGTGCGACTGTGACGGCGACGAGACGTGAGACGTGTGACGTGTGTCTTGACTGAGAAACCCAGATCGCCGCTCCGAAACGCTGCTCTCTCTCCACAGCTGTTATTACAGCAGAGAGAGAGAGTTACAAAGACAGACGGATCCTGCGCTCAATTATCGGGAGAGACCGGCTGTTCGTCTCTAGTGACAGCATGAGAAGAGCGGGTGTAGCATATTCATGGTGGTCTGCGACGCTTAGAATATCTCATTCGGACGCGTGAAGTTCTTTGGGACCTCGAGACGCAAATGCTTGGTGAGTTTCGATTTTTCCCCCGAAGTGCGACGTGGCCGGACAAACCGAACTCGGCTGTTTTGACACACTCGATTCGACGGTCACGGTGACATGAATGCCGTCAGCGTGAACTCCATAAGTTTTGCGAGTCCGCGCAAGAAGTCGAAAGCAAACTATTTTGAGCTCGAGAGACCCAGGTATCCTGTCGCATGATTCCCGACGTCCCGGGAGGCTGTCTGTTTTGTTTTCAAAACTTCGTGACATTCGCTTCCCTGGAATTCTCTGGACTTGATATCTCTCGGAGAGAGTCCCTCGCCCCCCATACGAGCTCTCCCAGGTGGGGCACCTCGGCATGCTCTGATCGTAACTGACATGTATCTTCCAATTGCAGGAATCGAGGATGCCGACGTCGTTGAGCAGTCTCATAAACCTGTCGAACTCCATTATCGGTGTGTCGCTGCTCACGATGCCATATTGCTTCCAGCAATGCGGCATCGTCCTGTCATGCGTCGTACTCGCTGCCTCGGCGTTTGTCAACAAATACGCTTGTCACATGCTCATAAAGGCCTCGATGGTGACTCGCAGGAGGAAATTCGAATATCTAGCTTACCACACCTTGGGCTACAACGGGAAACTGGTCATCGAGCTTGGTCTCATATGTTTCCTGTTGGGAGGATGCGTGGCCTTGTTCGTAGTGACCGGTGACATCCTGCCGGCGCTAATGAACTCGGCCATCTCCCCGGAATCGAGAATTTATATGATGGTGTTCATAGGCTTCTTCGTCGCTTTGCCTCTGTCTCTCAGGAGGAATGCCGAGTCCCTGACCTCGTTTTCTATGGTTTCAATGATGTTTTACGTGTTCCTCGCCCTCAAGATGTTCGTAGATTCACTCCCCTCGCTGCTCGATGGTACCTGGTTCCATCGGGTCGTCTGGTGGAACACCGATAATTTATTGGCGGTATTGCCCATTTTCGCGATGGCTCTGGCAGGTGAGAGTCCTTGAACGATCTGCTGCGTTCCCAATCACGGTCGATGCGACATCGAATGATTTTCCGAAAGTCCTGGAGGAGTTTCGCTCGATCCTAAAAACCTCATCTTGTCAATTGAAGGTCAGCCGCAAATATTCGAGGTTTTCGATCTGGCAGGCACAGACATCCACCACATGAGACTCTGTGACAGAACAGTTTCGTCCGCGATGCAGACCTGTCTGACGGTGTACTGTGTCGTTGGCTTCTGCGGTTACATCTCGTCCTACGAAAAATAACGACGCTGCCCGGAAACTCGCTCCTGCTCCTGGACGATTCCTGGATGTCATTGATGTTCAAGTTCGGCTTCGTCGCATCGCTGATCATGTCGTTCCCGCTGTGCCTGTTCCCGTGCCGAACGTCGCTGCATTCGATCATATACAGACGGGTGAGAGATCGAATGCGATGATCTGCCGTTCGCTTTTAGAAATCTCCGGAGATCTTGGTCCGAAGAGATTTTCCGCGCTCTCCCTTCCGAGACACGTCCTGGAGGATAGCCTGTCCTTTTTTGCCGTTAGATTCCTGTCGATCAGCGACTCAATTCGGTGGAACTTCCGGTTGGAATGAAGTAAAATGAGGGAATGCTTTTCAGGGTATCAAACTCCACGATTCGGCGTCTTCGCTGCACGATTTCATTCCCGAGAATCGTTTCAAGTTGCTGACATGCTTTTTGTTGTTCTCGACCCTCGGGGCCGCCCTCGTCATACCGAGAATCGAACTTTTCCTGGGGATGAGCGGAGCAACTGTTGGTTGTCTCGTGTGCATCGTTGCTCCAGCTGCAATCTATCTTGGGGCCACTAAGAAGGACCAGACTTTCGAAAGGATCACCGCTCAGGTTAGACTTTTGTCAATGCGGAATGCAAAAATCCGTGGAGATTCCATACCCACGGTCTTCTCGATATCCCGGAACTCTCTTGCAGCTCGTGATTCTGCTCGGCTTGGTCATAATGGGTCTCTGCAGCTTCTCGATGATGAATCGTGTCGATGAACCGGGAGCACTCAAGCCGTCGATAAAATTGACGAATATGGAGAAACAAGGAATTCTGATCCCCATCGCCAAAGAACCACAGGCCCCGCTTCAAATCAAGGAGCCGGATCCGAAACATGCGGAGCCTAAACGACCTGAACCGGTGGAGCCTCACGAAGAAATTCCTGACATCAAAACTCTCAGGAACAAAACTGCGAACGTGCGGTACAGAATAGGATCCGATCCCGGGAAGGTAATGCCTATCGCGCGGATTAAACTCGAGCCGTCCCCCGAGCCCGCTGGCAATATCGTCGACGCGAAACCCGTCGCCCAGGATGGGGAGCCGGAGAAACGGGGACGAGGCTCGTCCGTCCTAAGTTCACAGAAACCCGCAGAACCTGAGCCCAATCCGGAGAGCTCATCGAAGAAAGAGCAGCAGGGTATCGAGCTCCTCGAGAAAATCGTTGAAGTCCAAAAGGAGCAGAAGAAAATGATCGAGGATATACAGAAGAAGATCAATCAGGAAATCGAGTTGCATAAGGAAACTCACGAGAGCCAGAGCAATAGGACCAAAGGGGACGAGAATACCAAAGTCGGGCCCAGTCAAGTGATCAAGGTACTCCCCACACAAGCAAACAGGACGAGCTCAATACTCCAGGGACCGAGCGCCGATCCGAAGCCGGTCGAGTTCAGGGGACCTCTGAAAGTTCTCAACCGACGTCTGAACAAGGAGCCTGAGGACCTGGCTCTGAAAACCAGCCGGGGCCCGTCGGATGCGAGAGACGTTCCCGCAAACGCAGATCCTATAGCATCGTTAGCTAATGCTGCCAATCATCAGACACCACTGAACAAGAGCATTCTGTCCCCGAAGCCCGGATTCTTGGGACCCGTCGCGGAGCTCGCGCTCCCCGAACACCCTGAGCTCTTGTCGGAAATTGCTAAGAAAGAAGGACCCGCCATTCTCGAGGATTTGAACAAGAGCTCGAAATTAGAGAAAGCGGACGACAAAAAATCAGGGGCGGAAGTCGGACCCGAGGCGAAGTCTGACGTGAAGAAGTTCGTCGCACCTCTGGTTATCAAGATGAATCCTGCGAACGCGTCGAAGAAGGAGAACGTTCACAAAGAGATTTGAGTTCCTCACGCTATTCCTCGCTCCTCGATCGGATGGGGCTTCAACGTATGAAAGGACGCTTGTTAGCCGCAGTATTATTTTCGGGGAAGCCCCCGCAGTCCTGTGATAGGTGCTCCTATATGAGCCGAATGGAGGGAAAGCGAATGAGAGTTCGTTGTGATTAGTTCTCGTTGTGGAATGCGAATTCTATTAGGCCCCTCCTCCTCCATATATCTAGGTATATCCTCCCGTCGTGTACAAAGCTCTCCGGAAACGTTAACTATGGTGTATGATGAATAAATTAGTATATTGTCTTGGAGATGGTGGTCGTTTACTATGATGAATGAGTGAGTATATTGTCTCAATTGACTCCCACGGATCTCCGGGGCCCTCCCGCCTGTTCCCCGGCTCTGGGGAACCCATCGAGATCCCCAAGCAGCTACAGTCGCCACCTTCAAAGCGTAGCCTTATTTGCAAAATCGATGTCTGATGAAGAGAGTCCAGACTAGGCCAGGGGCGGAGTGCCTCTGTGCTACGAACTGTCGCGAATCGAGCATGCATTCGCGATGGTTCCACGCGGAGCCGTCGTTGCCGCTTTCGGACGACTAATCATTGATGTAAGAATCAGAAAAATAAGAGAATCATACAAAAGAGTACTCCAATAAAGATGCGTCGGAGGGCTGACTGGGACGGAACGTTATGCATTGCGTAGAGGACGAAGTAGCCTCTTCGTTCACCTCCTCGGGAAGAAAAGCACGCCGTTAGCAACGGCGAGCCGCAGCCCGCACAGTTCGATCGGAGCCGCCATAGTGAGCCGACGTGTCGGGGTCGCTCCCAGGAAATCCGTCGCAGTCAGCCTCTGACGTCGTTTCTGAGTTCAACTGGCCAGTGTTCTCTCTAATAACCAGGAATGTGTGTAACATTGTTAGTATCAGAAGTGACAAATTCGAACTCATTCACTGCCCGACGGACTGGGCCATCGTAGCATCATGCTTTTGTTTCCAAAGAGCACGCTGATTCGAAGTCGGTAACGTACGAAACCATGGCTCACCGAGAGCCCCCGTCTCCTTCGGACGAAGAAATGTCCGACATGACGAGATCTCTGGGCAGTATGAAAGTATCGCCGGATCAGCTGAACAAAGAGGGACGACCGGCTGGATCCAGGGGCGAAGAAAAACCTCCCTCGAGGGACTGGGGTTTCCGGTTGAATTTATCCCAATCACCGCAAGAGAAATTCGCCGACTTGAATTCAGAGTACCATCACCTGAGCTTCAAGCTCCTTGTTTATGACGACAGCACTAACCGGGTCCATGAAGCGGCGAGTGAGTAGAAAACTTTGAGCTCCGAAATTCCCCAATATATGGCGGTGCTCGAACCGATCAAGAATCGACTGTTCAAAATCTCCGGCCGCAGGGCCGTGTTTGAGCCAAGTTGGAGGAAGCAATTTCAGTAGAGGGAGAACTTAACGCTCCTTCGGTTTGGACGAAGGAGCGCTGTACGAATTTGGCGTACAGTTCCTGCAGATGAGCCAACGTCGAGTCCATCCGATCACGATCATTGCTCATTGCTCATTGCTCATTGCTCATTGCTCATTGCTCCTTCGTCCAAACCGAAGGAGCAGAAATGCATAGGGAAGAGCCGAAAGAGTCACATCCTGGGATCAACCACCAGAATGCGATGGAGGAGAACGAGCGAGCGGTATCTACGCCAGATAACGTCAATCGGCTTCAGTCAACGAGCATAGATCACCAGCGTACGGCGACACCATCGGTAGGACACGATTGGGCAGTGGTAAATCCGGGTAGTGTCTCGGCGCTACTCGGAGAGTCCGCCCAGCCTCAAGTGGAATCGACCGGAGCTCAGTCTGTGAGACCTAAAAGCAAGGAGAGCAATCGCGAGACAGCTTCGGGAGAACTCCCGGAATTCTCCAGACAGTTCCGGGTACGGCCGTTAATATGGCTCCGAGCCCTCCCAATCTTGCTCCTGTCATCGAGCAAAAAGTCGAACTTTCACTTGCGGCGGATCCAACCCCGGCCCCAAACTCGTCTCAGGTGAACTCGGCCTTATCTCAGGCCAAGAATAAAATGCATCCGAGCTTCTCGAAGTCGATACGTCTACCCAGGTTCAACGGCGACCCTGAGAGCTACAAAGAACTCGCGGATCTCCTTGAAATGTTCGTGGATTCAAATTATGATTCCCCTCTCGAGAAGTTATGGATTATGAGGAATTCTCTCACGGAAATGCTCTCAATAAGATTCGTCACTTGAATATGACAGCAGAAAACTGCGAAACGGCGGAAAATCGGCTTCGAGAAGAGTATTGGGAGCAGCGATTAGCAGTGAAAGGCCATCTCGATGAACTAGATCGACTAACTTCTGGGGGACGCGTCTGGGTCGCTCCCAGGAAATCCGTTGCAGTCAGCCTCTGACGTCGTTTCTGAGTTCAACTGGCCAGTGTTCTCCTCAATAACCAGGGCTGTGTGTGACACGAATTCCGCCTCTATTTTCTCCAGACTTCTTGAAACACGTGAATTTCGTGAGAAGATCCTCGGAAGCGATACGTGCCTCCCCTGGAATTCGGATCTTCGCATCGTCGATCGACCGCAGATCCGGGGGATCAGATCTCACTCCCAAGGTTTCTACGGCCGAGGACGGAATGAGAATGCATGGAACTCACTTGTAGCAATCCGACCACGGTGGCAAAAGTGGAGATGACTTCATCGACGGAGTAAATCTCACCGATTTGGGTATCCGTGCCATTTACAGATACCGTATGTTCCGCAATAACGGGCGTAGCACTCCTCACCAATAGGGAGACTACGGCGAAGGTTCCTGTGCGAGATCGAGATTCTGTCGTGAGACCAGCATCGCTCCTGATCACTCCCCCGCCGAGTTTCTGGAGCTCCGTTCTTCACATGAACACTGACCTATCGATATGTGCTTTCCGGTTCCCAACAGGGCGTAGATCAAGGGAGGGAATGTAGAAACGTAGAGACCCTGTATCGCCGTGGCCCCGGCCAATTCCCCATACGCGAGACCTAGATGATTAGAGGAAAGCATACAGTTGAGTCATTCGAGCAGGAGTTGGAAGTGCTTTTAGAAGCTAGACCGACCTTGGGGCACGTGCATAATCGCCACCGTGATGGCGGCAACAACGTCGTCCTTCAGATTCTCCAATTCATACCGAGGTAGCCAATCCAAAATCGGAACCAGTCTCTTGGGATGGAACCGGGCTGCCATTTTTCGGGCACAGTTTGCGTTCTGAAACTTTAATTCATATTTCTCCTCATCTGACACCGACAGTATTTTCCGGCAGGCAGCTCGGGAGGGCCATTTGAGACCGATTGGTGTTACGGTCAAATTTGTGAGAGTCCCCAACTCGCCGGTTCTGGTACTTACCTCCGTTCTCTTACGATAAGAATGATCGGATGATGAGCCGTAAAGATCGTCCGGGGTTATCTCGAACCGGAAACTCGAACTCTGACGGCGTGTTTCCGCTAGGACGTTCGCATTGATCGCGTGTTCTATGGGGTGGGGGGCTTCAATCGAGGAATTACAGAAAGATTCGACTCTGAAGACTGTCGTCCGGTTCTCGCTTGTGATCATCAACTAACCGTTTGAGGATTCCTCGATTCTTCCCGGAATGTCGGTGGTGCTGCTGTTTATGAAACCTTTATTGTCCATTCTCGTTTCTGAAGCGCTTCGCACGTTTCCGTCGAGCTCGTCGCTCGGTCTGAATTGATAGAAGGAATTGGCGCTGCTTCCTACAATAAAACGACTAAGATCAGCGATGAGATCCGAATGCATTCCGTCTGCCTCTCGCGATGCCGAAAGGATTTTTTTTCGATCTTTTTGCCGAAAGGAAACCTCTGACGGAGAAACCGATCATAGCCTCTCGGGATTAGTAGGTCCGATCCTCCATACGCCCGACAGGTGATGCGTCCAGAAATCAGATTCAGCGCATTCAGCAAAAGCCAAGTCTTACAAGTCTATGAAATTCCTCGCGCTTTCAAGGTCCATGACCTAACTACTAGCCGTCCCGCTCATTCCGAGAGCATTCGCGCACCACCATTATCCCACGATCGTTTCGAAGTGAGGACTCGGTTTTCAAACTATTTGCGTATTCAATCAATCGGTCAGCCAGGAGGTCAGGTATGGTTTTCTGACGAGATAAGAATTCGAAGAATCTTCGCTCGCTAAAGAGATGAATTCGCTTTATCGTCCCTCGTCATCAGGGTCCACACCCCGGTCGCAGGAACTGTCCGGACAACGAGTCCCAACTTGGTCAACAGGGAGCAGACCTAGTTTCCGATCCATGCGAGGAGCGGCCGGACGGGGGGTGTGATGGCTCAACACTTGGTTGGAACTCAGGTAATCATAGGCAGTAGTCCTGATGGGATTCCTTCCCGCTCCGGTGAGTCCGGAGCTCTAGGCAGGTTCCGGGGATCGGAAGCTCCGACGAGTCGAGGAGATTGAGCTCCGCCCGGAAGAGATTCCAGGAATACCCCCCCCCCCCCTATATAATGAAGCAGCTATCGCCGTCCGTCAGTACGCTCTACTGCTAGCGTCGTCGATTCGATGTCGAGGATTTGACAATTCCAACTGATGAGGTGACTCATCGACCACAATCGAGAAACCGATACATCGTCCTCTCATTGGCTGCGTACTTGGCTGCGTAGATTGGCTTCTGACTCATGATCAGAAGCGAGACTGCTCAACAACGATGGGCTATACAGGTTAACCAACCCTTCGATATCCTTGCCCATTTGTGGCCAGTGAAAATAAGCCCGCGTGAGCGTTTTCATACGCCGAACGCCCGGATGCGCGACGTGTAGCTTGTGGAGCTTTACGGAGAGGTTGCGGCACGCGTAGACGATCATTCGAGAGAAGGCAGCCGTCGGTCTCGCATATGCTTTCGGCCTGTTGAGCGAAAGGCCGAGGGCCGGATCTCTGCGATCGTCATCGCGCCAACCCTTTCTGACGCGTTCGAGGATGGACACCAGCATGGGATCTTCCCGAGATGCCTCCTTCACATCCTGCGGAAGGTTGAGTACTTTGAGAGAGATCAAAAGAATTGCTACGATTTCCTGCTCACAAAGGTTGAGGTGACCGATGACCTCATCGAGCGCGTCGGCCAAACGCCAAACGGAGAGCCCAGCCTCTAAAGCGCGCTGCGGTTCGTTCGCTGAGACCTTTCATATTGTTTATTACAATATGAAAATAACAACGAAGGAACAAGATATCCTCTGGTTGATCGACCGGCATCCTGTTTTTCTCCTGCACAAAGTTCGAAGCGACGGCGCCTATATCGAGTTCTGTGCTATGTGAGCGGAGAGTAACAACGTGGCTTCAACTGTGTGACTATTGAATATTGAATAAGTTCTACAACGAACTTATCGGTCCTGTTTTATTGAGACCAGGAACGATAGAGGGCGGGGAGGACCTCACAATCATGGCGACCCTCGTGTATTGACGCGAAACTCGCAAGAATTTTCACAAACGTGATCGAATCGCTTGCCGACTTCAGAGAAACGTCCTTTCGATTTTGATATATGACAACCCTCGATTTTGGAATGTTGCAAGAGCGGTAGATCGAGATGGAGGTTTTTCAAGTGGGTTGTCAAGGCTTCCTGCAGTAATCGGGGACCCATCTCAAGGTGATCGTCCCGATGAAGTCTGAGGAGGACCCGTTCTACAAAGATATTTTCTATCGTCATCGAGATAGAAACACATTCGTCGGAACCGTTGGAAAATGGAATGCTTCGTCGAAGACCCAGCAAATTACAAGAACGAATGTGTTCGTATCTCGATGATGATGGGAAATATCTTCGTAGAACGGGTCCTCCTCAGACTTCATCGGGACGATCACCTTGAGATGGGTCCCCGATTACTGCAGGAAGCCTTGACAACCCACCTGAAAAACCTCCATCTCGATCTACCGCCCTTGCAACGTTTCAAAATCGAGGGTCATATATCAACATCGAAAGTCCGTTCCACTCCGAAGTCGGCAAGTGATTCGATCACGTTTGCGAAATTTCTTGCGAATTTCGCGTCAATACACGAGGGTCGCCATGATTGTTAGGTCCTCCTCGTCCTCTATCGTTTCTGGTCTCAATAAAAGAGGACTGATAAGTTCGTTGTAGAAGTTATTCAATATTCAATAGTCACACAGTTGAAGCCACGTCGTTACTCCCCGGTCACATAGCACAGAACTCAATATTGGCGCAGTCGCTTCGAGCTTTGTGCAGGAGAAAGACAGGATGCCGGTCGATCAACCAGAGGATCTCTTGTTACTTCGTTGTTATTTTCATATTGTAAACACTATGAAAGGTCTCAGCGAACGGACCGAAGCGCGCTTGAGAGGCTGGGCTCTCCGTTTGGTGTTCGGTGGTCTATGATTTCCATATCGAATGCGTCCGAAGTCCGAACGAGTGACTTTGGCCATGCCGACGCGCTGTCGCGCCTGATCCGCGACCTCAGGAAAGACGAAGAAGACGCCGGCCTCGATGAGGTCATCGGTCACCTCAACCTTTGTGAGCAAGGAATCGTAGCAATTCTTTTGATCTCTCTCAAAGTACTCAACCTTCCGCAGGACGTGAAGGAGGCATCTCGGAAAGATCCCATGCTGGTGTCCATCCTCGAACGCGTCAGAAAGGGATGGCGCGATGACGATCGCAGAGATACGGCTCTCGGCCTTTCGCTCAACAGGCCGAAAGCATATGCGAGACCGAATATGTATATGAAACGGAATCAGGCCGAGCGCGCTTCGGCAGTGCAGAGCTCGAGCGAAGAGTACACACTGTGGCTCTGCGAAAACGCGCAGCACCGGCCGCATACGACGGTACTCGAGTTCATGTCCTGAATGGACGGACCCTTTCACACTTGGCGTGACGTAGGTATAGTATCCCTGGAACTTTCAAGGGAGGCTTGGTTCACGTGCTGCTTTGAGACGAGTCCATCACGAATTTCCTCTTCGGAAATTCATACGTTTCACCGCGGGCTCATAGGCAAGGGGAAATTCCCGAATGCGAGACAGGCATGTCGTTTCCTCGAGCCATTCATTATGAGTTCGCCCCTCGAGAACGTCGGCGTGAACAAAATGACATGAGAGGTTGTGAAGACCTACACAGATCGTTTGCAATACCATGCGGCATTCCACGGGTGATCAAAAACTGCGGAAACTAAACGAACTATCCAGATGGACACCTTCGCAGACCGCTTCCCTCGCTCACATCTCCATGAGATCTTGCTAAGCCAAGTCTTTTCTCTCTCGATTAAGAACAGAGAGAAGTCTCTTACGATTTCACACCCATATCCAACGCGAGCGGTTTTGCGGACCCTCTCGAGAGATTTGTGTGAGGAGAGAACCTTTTATGCCTGGATTGAGAACAATGACGCCCATACGATAATTCCAAACAACGGAACTGAATCATCATCTCTCAATCAAATGATTCCCCTCCCGAGCGGTGAACATTTTGGAGTCCGACCCTGAGGAGCTGAGCCGTTCGACCCTCACGATGGAAGCGGGAGTCAGAAATGAGTTTAAAACTGTATCTTTCCTGTATGATCGTCCAATCCTGGCCCGAGGAAGCGAGGGCATCAACTTTGGCTTCTAGTATTGCGAATCACGAGGGGATCATAGGGCGAGGAACGCGAGAGGGAGGACATACATATGAAGCATGCAAAAATATGGCGAGCGCTCGGAGAAGAGGGACAATGGAAGGATTCCATAAAAAGGTCCTGAATGGGTTCCGAGCAACCTGCGAGTTTTGACGTGAAAACGTCTTTAAGTTCATCGCGCATACAGACCAAGGGTACTTCGTCCTCAGCGTCACGAAAGTGATCCGCTTTTGACGCTTCATAACTTTGTTCCCCGAACACCTAGATCTTCGCGGTGTGTGCCATAGTATCGAAAATTTACGGCACGAGCTTCCACGCGATTTTGGAGCCGATTGGAGTCCTCAGAGCTCCCGTTCAGCGTGATTCGTGCAACCCTCTGAGATACCTCGATTCTTGCATAAATAATCGCTTTTCTCAGTGCTCAGACGCTGGATTGATCGGAATTGCTTGCCCGGCAAAGGCGACGATGTGTGCCGTCACCGACGCTACTTATATCATTTTGAGGAGCCGTCGCGAAGAGATTTTCAGGAGAATTCAGGCGATCATCAGAACTCATCAGATCTTATGCGGGCTTCGTTATCCAGCGATATCCCTTTTGATTTGATCATCGCGGTGTCTGCGTTCGCATACTGATCTACTTTGATTAAGCGACCGTCCAGATGAGGCCGAAAAATGCTAGTAGGAGGCGTCTCAAGCGAAAAGCCCAAAGTTTGGCTTGTGGGCCAGCCAAGAAGTCAAAGAGCGCAGCTGAGCGATCTGCTCTGTATCGGAAGCGACATCGGGAGTTCGGGAGGCTTCATTGCTACATTCTCAAGCTACGAACCATGCTCGCAATGGGGAGAATGGGAGTCTCGGATCTGTTGAGGACATAAGCCACGGCGCTTCACATGAAATGGAGCCGGAGATAGTGCGATGCTCCAGGTATGAGCAGGTATGGGGGCGCGCGACACAACACTTCCGACACATTTAATCGAAATCTCTATCTCAAGCTGAGTAAACTCGTTCCGATCGCGGGAAACGATCTCCCGAAGACTCAGGCGCAAACCACAGTTCTTATTGAACTGCTATCAAAGCCCGTGAACACGACGGTCGATATCCTCGTAGTGGTATTCGACGTGAGGCTACCACAAACTTTCAACAGTCGAGATGGTATCAACCGCGAAAAACAAACGGTTACTGTACTCGACGACAGTATGAAAATGGTGAATCTTGGCCTCTGGTCGGAGTTTGTCGGCAAATTAGATGGAAAAGAAGGTGATGCAGTCATTCTACAGAACCTCCAAGTGCGAGATTACAACGGCACAAGACAACTGTCAACAACCACAAACACAATCATCCGTGAAGCGGCAGGCGATGCCGAAGCAGAAAGGCTTCAAAAATCACAGAATCCGCATAAATCACATTAGATCACCGCGAGTTTATTTCTTCATAAGCAACACAATTATTCCGCAGATTTCCAAGAGTTTGTTGCGTAACCGGGACGTTTTCACGCCCCACCAACGGTAGTGCTTGAGCACTACCTCTTCTTTTTTTCAAAGTTCTCTGAGGGAATGGACTCGGAGGGAGCGTCCCTATATCAGTATCCGATGACAATCAGGGAAAACATCTGAACGCGTGATCGGAGTGAGGGAATATCTTGTGCTACAACACACGGAAGCCGTAGCCAATTCCGTCTAGGACTCGTAAGCTCGGAATTCTTGTTTCGGGACGAAGGATCCTGATGCGAGCCGTTCCAGCTGCTGATCGACGCCCGGAAAGATTCGACGGAAACATGAATAACAATGAATGCGTGGGAAGTATTCGTTGCAGCAGGTTGGCGTTGCGTATTCCGCCCAGATTCCAAGTGGTATCATCTCTGCGAAGCATCCAGCTCGACAGGACAGAAAGGTTCTAAACTTTCAACGCACGCATTCCGATACGTCATCGCAAATCGCGGACAGTTCTCAGACTTTGACCATCCGCTACTCTGGAAACACGCGTGGAGCGATTCGAGATTCGCGGGACTGATTCGGATATATTCGGATCATCCCGCGGGAAAAATATCCGTGATATGCGATCGATATTCCTTCGTGTATGCCGCGAGAGCTCCACTGCAGTTTGGCAATTCTACATCCTCCTCAATGATCACAGCAATCCGAATCCCGATCCGTATCAGGCGGTCTTGCGAGAAGCTTGGGAGCAGCGACGGTCAGGGATCGCTAGGAACATCGAGCGCTAGGTTCAGGGCATCACAGTCTCATCCCGCCCCCGACTTACCAATGGGCCGCCAGAACGGACTGACCTCCAGGTCGCTACTGCCATACCTCGGAGGTACAATTCTGACCGGTGATGTTCGAACAAAGCCCAGAAGCGAAAGTTGAAAACAAACAAATAAATGCGAAGGACACTCACAAAGAGAAGGCGGCCGAGGCAGCATCTCGAGCCCGAGCGAAGGGAGAGCATCTTAATCCATCAAAGAATCGAACCGTATGATCTTTGTTTTGAGCGAGACTCCGTCCCGTCACCACGCGCTCCCGTAAGCAACGTCCATGTGCTTGGAAAATATCCTCGGGCGTAGAAATTGTCATCGTTTTCAGTCGGAGGGTCAGATGACCAGCTGGTTGAGGAGCGCTTCTGCTCTCCACTCCGGCACGCTCAGAACGATCCTCCGGAGGAGTGCGATACTCATGGGAGACAGTAGTCGACGTGATGGTAGTGAACTCACAAGAGTTAAACCGGACGCAATTCTGATCGAATTCAAACATTCCTGATCGAATCAGGTTTCAATAGCCGAATTCTGATGTTGATTATGCCGTTTTCAAATCGCAGTTTTGTCAGGGAGTCGACCTAAGGACCATGACTAGGAAGTGAGGGCTGAACCATAGCATACAGCTGGCCGACTTCCCGGATATATTCGCGAACCTCTTGCGGAAAGCGCGGTGGACGTTGTGGATGTCGGGCTTGCTCCATGGGGAACTTCGACATCCTGCGGATTCTCACGCTGAGTGAGCGCGATGTTTGAAAGTGGTTGACTCGAATAACGGAGAAGTAGTTTTCCGATGATCCGTGAGCCCCTATGAATCTGAACCTGCTCGATATCTCGCGAGTTTCAGGCCTCGATGCTGCTCACGCGCCATGATTCTTTTCTATTTCGACTCTCCGGTATCATAAACGGTGCCAAGGACGGAGTTTGATTTAGGGCGAGAGAGTCAGACGACGCGAACGCAACCTTCGGGGGCCGATGATTTTTTTCGCACCTCGGGCTTCCGCCGAGCCCTACGGATATGAAGGTTGGTCCCCTGTGATGGAAGGCCTCCTTGAGCTATCCACGGGGTTTCCCTCCTAGCAGGGTATACATGAGAGTTTTCGAGAGTCAGGTTGCATCTGGAGGTGTTCCGAAGCTACGGACCGGGACGAATGATTAGAACTGACTCACACAAGTGTTATTCCTGATGAGTCATGAGCCATACGTATCTCGTTTTTAAATGTACCGCGCCCATCGAGCAAATGCTGGAATTCCGCCAGAATTCCGGCTCGCGTACGACACGAGATGAGAATGGCGGAATGCCCTCGAAGAGGTTCTTCATTCCCCCAGCCCCCAGCTTTAGCGTGAAATGTTCGTGGGCGTAATTGTTTGTTCCGCGATTACTCTGAGGGGGCAGTCACCAAAAGTCTCCTCAATATCGC
Source organism: Galendromus occidentalis (assembly GCF_000255335.2). Taxonomy (NCBI): domain Eukaryota; kingdom Metazoa; phylum Arthropoda; class Arachnida; order Mesostigmata; family Phytoseiidae; genus Galendromus; species Galendromus occidentalis. The sequence continues at coordinate 149,236 of NW_003803940.1, forward strand.
TCAAATGGTCTTATATCGACTGCATGAGGAAGCTTCAGAACGTCAGGGTGGCCACAATTCAGCCTCCGTCATGGGACTTCCACAGCTGGCGCGGCTGAATCTAGTTCGACCTCCTGAACTACTTCTGGTACTCAATGTATGACCCGTGGATGGGAAACCCTCCTCGGAAGATGGGTCCAGATTAGGTCCACACAGAAGAGCATCCAACTGCCGATAAAGACCCTCTCGGAGGAAAGTGAAGAAAAATGACTCACAGTATGTAATGTAGCTCTGTGAGGCGATCTGTCACAGGAACGACTCGACGTCTCCGCTACACGCTACAACAATCGCGCCGATCACCAAGCAAAGACGCTGCACTTCTTTCCACCTGTCAAAGGGTTCAAGATGGAGGACCATACAACAAGTCGGTAAAGTTCCGGTGAGAAGAGCACCGCCGTTTCACGAAAAGGAGATATCTTTACGACTCAATTAGCCGACACTGGAAGGTTCCTCAGAATGCGCATCATGACAGTTGATAAGAACCATGCCACACCGAATATTAGGTAGAGGCGAGAGTTGGCGCGCCGATTGAACTCCCGAATGCAAGTCGAGGTCCAAGAGTACATATCTTCATGCTTCGTTGACTTAGGGTGAGATGGGTCCGCGCTGAGAGTCGCCTCGCTTTACGCGATACTTCCAGGAAGATTATGGTGGAAGCTCCGGTGCGAGCAATGACTCACGGTGTGCTGTGGGCTCCCGCTGCAAAATTTTCATTGGAAGGCGCCTTGTCTATGATCGAGGGGGAACCTGATGCTCGGTCGACCGCCTCTAGGGAATCACTGTCCGTGGTTATCCGGCGGAAGAGAAACTGGAAACTATGAAGACCATGTCTCGCATTGCTGAAATCAATTGCGATTCTCTCATTTTCGATCCGAATCCCCGGGCTGATCATTCTCACGCTCGTTGAGTTCCAAAGGACCCTCTCGAAAGAGCCACTCATTCCAGGCGCACTGGCTATCGAGATCAACTACGCCCACTGACAGACAGAAATGTTCTTCTGGGGGAGTTTTCGCTCATGTCAAGCGGCTTCTCTAGCTCTAGATGCTTCCTCGAAGCCCAAGATTCTGCCGCGATCAGATAGTTCGGAAGAAAAGGCGCCTAGATTAGAGTAGAATTCGACATTCATTCATTATTTGAATAAATAACAAATTAAATATCTACCACATACGAACCAGTGCGAAAATTCCGCACAGTCGCGTCTAAGTATTTACATTACTGCTTTGCACATCAACGTTTCATAGTGATCCTAGCATACACAGCGATTCGAAGCCAATCACTCTCGCCAGGTATGGTACAGAAATCATCATCGTGTACTATGATGTGGCTCTTGGTGAAATCAGCCGTGACCGTCTCGCTGCTTTGCCCACGAAACCTCCTGCCGGGCTCATTCCGGGATAGGGGGTCTATGAACGCCCTTTGCGTTTTTGTTGTGCAGCCTGGGGGTTCGTTTCTTGTTGGTAGGCCTCGAGCAGCGCACTTTGGACGTCGGCGGGCGCCGGCGAGTATCTGAAGGATGAAATGTTTCCCGTCAGAATCACGAGTTCGAGCTCAAAACACATCCGTTCGCATATGAATTGGCTACAAGCGCTCCTGGGACTTGCGACAGGGTCGAGCGCATCATCAAGGTCGAGGCTATATCATCGCGCAACGAGATCGAACGAATTAAACATCGTAGTGATTCGGAAATGAGCGGAGACCGATGTGGGAGCGTCATCTGGACAAGGAGCGCAAATTGATCAACTTTCCAGCGCTGTTGTCTGGTCCCTAGGTTTGCCCCCAAGAGACAGAAGTCCGCTTGTATGGTTTTGCATAGACGACGCAGCATACAATGATTGATGACTCGAAACTTTATCCGATATTCATCGGACTTGGCGATTGGAGCCGACAAATCGCTACTGACCTGCAGTATTCCATGGTGAATTCTCCCTTGCCCTGAGTCAGCGTGCGGAGTTCCGTCGAATATCCGAACATTTCGCTCAGAGACACTTCGGCGGTGATCGTACTCCACCCTTCCAGCGAATCAGTAGAAACGATGAGTCCACCCTTCCGAGAGATCGACGCCATGACCTGCGAGGAACTCACAGCTACATTAAAGGTTCTTGTCCAACCTGGATACGGATTACTATCAATCTCGCTGTGGAATTTGTAGATATTGACTGTAAACTCACCCCTCCCTGGTATTCCTCGGGCAGTGCCACTTCTATCGACATGATCGGTTCCAGGATGTGCCATGACCCACGCTCGTAGCACTGTTTGATTGCTCCTTGTGCTGCCATTGAGAACGCTAGATCGCTCGAGTCAACGATGTGATGTTCACCGTCGATCAAGCGGAAAGTAACGCCAGAGATCTTCTGACCTGTGAGGGAATATGAAATATGACCTTTGGGTATCAAACATGAAGTCTCTTAAGACTCACCGTTGATCGGTTCGACAATCATCCGAATCTGTGACGTTCAAATGACGATTCGCAAGCTCACCTATTAGACACCCTTTTTCGCACATCAAGAGAAATCCTTTCTTGATAGACGGAACGTAGTTTTTAGGAATGTTCGTTCCGACGGTCGCATCGATGAACTCGAGCTGTGAGAGAGAAAATGTCAGTCGTCTCTTGACGCCTCCCCACACAATGGCCGTTTCGCGGAAAGGATTCCGCGGTGCTCAAATCATTGCGTAGCTCGGCGACCGAATATCCGGGATTTCCCCCCTGGCAAATTTCCAACCTGAGTGTTCTTAGCTGGTGGGAGAGGTTCCAGAACTCCGATGACTCTTCCGAATTGACCGGCTCCTCCGCTCTGTTTCTTGTGCAAGAAGTCGAACTCAACCGGTGCCACAAGCGACTCCCTGCGAAGAGGAAAGGTCGTCTACAAGTTAGAATCTCTGCGGAGATCCTTCCATCTTATTGCTCTAAATATCGCTGAAACATTTCTGCGCTCACCTGAACGCGACTTTGGGCTTTCCGAGGGCAACTGGACAGTTGTATTCTCTCTCCATTCGCTGCGCGTAGATCTCCAGATGAAGTTCGCCCATACCGCTCGCGATTGTTTCCCTGCTCTCCGCGTCGTAAGTAATCCTAACAAAATTCAAAGATCGACCTCTCATTAGGAGTGGCGTTCTCGATTCGAGAGCTCGCTTGAAACGACGAGATTGAGACGACGTCGTTCTCGCACCTGAATGTCGGGTCCTCTCTGACGAATCGGTTGCAAGCTTTGGAGAAATTGTCCGCGTCTTTCTTATCTTGCGGCTTGAGGGACATCGATATGACTGGCTCCGGTATGAACATTGATTCCATAGAGACGTTCGCGGCTTTGTCACCAACGAACGTGTCTCCTGAAGCACAATCCACGCCGAACACCGCACAGATGTCACCTGGAAGAATCAGTTTTTTCTGTCAGCTGGACTCGATTGTTGAATTCGGGATCGAACAAGCGACTGCAAGAATAGATCACGATTGTACTCCAAGGCCTCCAGGAAGAAGATCAGAGCTTAATGACATACTTTCTGGGGGAGTGGGGGATTGCATACCTGCGTGAGCTTCCTCGATTTCCTGCATCTCAGACGAGTGCATCCGGACGATTCTTGGGATTCGAACTCTTTTACCCGTTCTAGAATTGTACAAACTATCCCCCTTTTTGAAGCTACCCTGGTACACTCGAATATATGTGAGCTGACCGAATTTTCCTGCTTCGAGCTTGAACGCCAGACCGACGAATGGTCCCGCTCCGGGGCCGCGCGTGGGATCCATCCGCTTGCGGTTTTCTCCTGGGATCGGATGAGGAATCTTAACAACGACGAGTCCGGGAGTATTATTCGAGAATGGGTCACACACGGCTAATAAACGCCAGATGGAATCGAGCAAAGCATGGTGCATAGTGGAAGGTCTGAGAGCTCACCTTCAAAGGCAAAATTCTCAACTTCACTCGGGTTGGGGAGATAATCGATCACGGCGTCGAGGAGCGGCTGGACTCCCTTGTTTTTCAGAGCCGTCCCCATCATCACAGGGAAGAACTTTCTGGAAATCGTGCCCCGGCGACAGGCTGCGTCGATCTCATCCACTGTGGGGACTTTCTCTTCGAGGAAGAGATTTCCCAAATGCTCATCGGCGTTTGCGAGGCACTCGATCATCTCCTGTGGATCATACACAAGCTCAGGAACCCGGGAAGGTGTTTCGAATTCCATTTGACCGGCCATGATCGGCTCGAAAATCTAGGATGGGAGTTCGCGGATCAATGAGAGCCCACCTGACGCTTGTCTTTGCTCTGGGCGCGGAGGTCCGCAGGAATCTCGTCGTATCGAACATCGTCGCCGTTGCTCCCTTCGAAGTAGATCGCTCTCTCCCTGATGAGATCCACAACTCCTTTCTGTTGGCTCTCAAGACCGATCGGGAGTTGGATGAATGCTGCGTTGTAGCCCAGTTTCTGCTTTACTTGAGACAACACCCGATTGGGGTTCGAGCCCTGACGATCCAGTTTGTTGATGAAGGTAATACAAGGCACATTGTAGCGTTTCATTTGTCGGGTCACGGTTAGCGTCTGGGATTGAACTCCCCCAACCGCGCACAGCACCAAGATGGCTCCATCGAGGACCCTGAAGACCGGATGAAGTGAAGCCGGATTATTCACCTCGAGATTTCGGATGCCCCTCTCCCCTTTTCTCCGCCTTCCGGCTTACACCACCAGCCGCTTCTCGCTCTCAATCAGGTATATGTTGGACCTCCGGAAGTCTCGGCGGGCGAACTGACCTCAGCGCGCGTTCTACCTCCACGGTGAAGTCGACATGACCCGGCGTATCGATGACGTTCACGGTGTGGTTGTTCCACGTTAAATGAGTTGCCGCACTCTGGATCGTGATTCCGCGTTGTCGCTCGAGCTCCATAGAATCCATGACAGCCCCCACTTTGTCCTTTCCTCGAACCTGTCAAAAGAGGGGACTCAGTCAGTATTCTCTTCTACGTGACCTTCGCTTGGATAATTCGAACGAGACGGATGGATCTCGAGATTCTCGCTCCTCTTCTTGGCGCGAGCTCGAAAGCTCGGAGGGGAACTTGTAGCGGGAGGGACGAGTTGGGACGAATTCCTTCGACGACTTGGGACCGAATTATTAATCTTCGGAACGGCTCAGCCATGGGTTCTATGTTCGGCTTCTCCGGTTGCAGGGACTCTGGGTTCTTTCCACCAGAGCAGAATTTGAGACCCCACGCGGTAGAAGAACAATTGGGTAATAGTTTCTTCGAGTCCTCTGCACCGACATCAAAGGTTCCGCGCAGTCCAATACCTCATGCATTTCGTCGATTCTGCCGGTATAGAAGAGAAGTCTCTCGGTGAGTGTTGTCTTTCCGGAGTCGATGTGAGCCGAAATTCCGATGTTCCGGATTCTCTCGACAGGCTCCAGCGTCACGCTGGAGCAAAACCTCCGGATTCCGAGTGAGCACGCGCGCAACATTCTTGCGACGACCCCGTGTTCTTTTCTCGCTCGCGATCCTCGCAGTAGTCGACCCTCTGCTAGAACACACACGGGTCGCCGACGGACCGCTCAGCTGTTAGTGCTCGATTTCCCCAGCGACTCGGTATATCGACCAGGATAATGAGACACGGAGCCTAAGAACCCCATGAGTAGCTGCTCGCCTGGCGGATACGCGGAGGCTCGGATAATTAAGTTGCAAAATTGGCGCATTCGAGCGTCATAGAATCACTGAAGCGGGCTTTGAACCCCGTCGGTATTTGGAATCTGGCGGGCTATAAGCCATCCAAGATGGTTGCTGACGAAGTCGGCCATATTTGTTGACGACTTTAGGAGTTTCGCGGCTGCTCTATTGGGAGTGACAGTTGTTGGGAAGGCTTGAGTTTCAAATACGCCCATCGCCATGGATGACACCGTCGGAGCCTCAGACAATGAAAAGGTTTGGAATCCTTGAAAACCGATCGTCTATGGTGGGGTCCTCCCTTTGCAAATAGATGCCTTCTTCAAGTGACACTGTGGAACGCTCGGAGCACCGCCGGCTTCTCTCCACTGGTTGTACGGACCGAGAATCCCTGGAAGCATGGACCTATTGCATAAACTCCTCGACGCGTCCTTTTTGGTTTTCGGGAATCTCATAATGGCCCTGGATACAGAAGGGCTCCGGATCTGTTTCGTTAGGATCGACTCGAGTCGGATCGCGACCCGAAGGTTGAACCTGGACCGACGGCATGACAAGTGTTTAGTTGTGCATCGACTTCCACCTCTCAGACGCTCCCCGGAAAGGAACTTGTAGAACTTATTCTAAAAAAGGCTGCGGAGAGGCCCTCGACGAAATGTTCAGACCGTGGTGCCTCCGAAAGCTCCGAAGGCCTCCGACGAAATTCGGAAACCCGCTCGATTCCATAGCTCTGGGTTTCTCTATATTCGTTCATCCGGGAGGATCAATTTGGGAGCAAGACGAGAATGACTCGTAACTCTCCCTCATCCGGACCGATTGCTCATGTTCGGCAGGTTGGTCAGTCCCCAGCAGAATGCTCCTCAAGTCGATAGGCCGACGTTGCCCGGCGCATTCCACGGCTCTGGTTCGATTGTGTTCGCGGGCGACGATCGATGTTGTCTGGATCCGAAAAACGATCTCACAGCTGATCTAATGAAGAGTCAATCCGGTATCAGCCCATCCAAGGCTCGGATGTGGTTGCATTACTAACGATTGCGGTCCTTTTGATTATGACTAACTGTTCAACTGACCGCGTTGGACGGTCTTCCAGCGCATGCCGTCGCAAGGATTGAATCCATTAGCTCGCATCGAGCATGGTCAGAGATTGATTCCGTTTCATCTGCTCAAGTTCGAAACCGTCGCAAACGACGCGCCAATTGCGTGATGAGGGCCTGTCGAGAGTTCTTGACGAGGGGTCGGGGATCATGAAGAAGTCGGCTAATATTCACAGCTCTCTGATTCTGCGGCCGACAGATGGGGTTATTCGGACAATTATTATTGAACTGCGTTGTTCATTCCTCGGTCGTTGGCGTTCGGAAGCTCTCGTCAGATTCACTCAATTCGGGATTGCGAGCCACTTCGTTGGAAGTCCTCGCTGCTCAGCTCAGTGTTGCGTTCACACAGCGTTACGGAACACTGACGTCGGACGTCGTTTGTGCGCCAGGCGTATTTCATCTCCGGCTTTACATGTACTCTGCGGGGCTGTCAAGTCATTTTTCTGAATGCATGGTGGAAGCGTTGCGACGATTTCCAATTTCTCGGTGTTGATCCATCACCCCAAGGATCTGAGTCATGACGTCATGACCGTGATTAATCTTGCCCAGAGTTGATATTCGACGCTCTCAGGCACCACCAGTGCCTAAGCAAGAGTATAATCATCTAGGGTTTGTGCTCGACTTCAGTTCGCCAGACGGAGAACATTACGGTTTTTTTTTCTTGCCCGTTTCCAGATCAAAATCATCAGTGGTTTCATGGGACTGTGCCCTCCGGGCGAGTTCAACGAGGTTTTCAATGGTAAGTCAACTGAACTCGAGTTAGGCTGATATTGAATCTCTCCGCGAAAGAAATAGGCGAAAAATTTTAAAAAGCCTCATCCCTCATCTGGCCCAGGGATCTCGTCTCCTAATCCTTTCGGTTTCAGATTGCAGGGTCCTGGTCGGCAATGATGAGCTCCTCAAGAAGGCTGCCTCAAGGTTGGGGAAATCTTCTCATTGAGGAATCAATGCTAAAAATATGGTGTTCCCTAATCGAAGTCTGAAGCAACAAAGACGACTTCTCGAAATTAACATCTCAACGCTTGCAGCACAATCGCTGAATATCATATGGATCAGCTGACGCCGTGTACCATTGGAGGCTTCCCGGATAAAAGTCTCGTCACGCACTTCAATGCGTTACCCGATAGCAGGTTAGGAGTCGTTTGCAGACCATTCCGGGACGTCCGTTCGAGCCGAACAGAAATGCATGATCGATCCCGGAAATCCTCTGGAATGATACAATCTCCTCTCGAGAGTTCCCTCATTGACATCGAGTTCACTTCGCCAGATATTACGACCCTCGTCAGAGAGTGTCCTTCCGATTCGACCACTACAAGCGGGAAGCGATGGATCCACAACCCATGGAATCCAGCCAAACCGACACTGCCGCTCTTAGAGCTTCCTTAGATGAATTCTGGTCCACGTACTGCCTGGCGCATTACAAACACGGAGTTTCGGCAGTTTTTGACCAAAGCGATAACGAGAAGCAAGAGTTCGTTCTTTGCATCGAGGATCACCAGTTTCAGAGCCATAATTATTGGTAGGTTTGCGAGTGCATAACGGGTCTGAATTAGTAGGGAGCTCGACCCGCTCTTGAGCAAGCAAGGAACGATTATGAAGGTCCTTAAGGCGTTCTTCGTCCCGCGCAGGAACGGTCGGTGGCGTGGTGTCTGGACAGTCAGTCTTCAAGAGGGCCGAGCCGCGATCAAAGGCACAATCAAGGTTCAGGTGCACTATTACGAAGATGGCAACGTGCAATTACAAGCGACCAAGAACGAAGACTTGACCGTCAATGTCGAAAATGACAACGTGGCGTTAGCACAGTGTGTCGTGAATGCGATTCGCGATGCTGAAGGCAAATACCAGGACTCGATAAACGAAAACTACAAGTGGATGAACGACAAAACTTTCAAAGCTCTACGACGGAATTTACCTTTGACGAGATCGAAAATTGACTGGCAAAAAATCCTCAGCTACAGGTAAGCCTCATCGGATGCCCTATAATCATATTCATCTCTGAGCGATAGAACTCTCTGGATCTGGAGCTTGTCGGTCTCGTTCGTCGAAGAAAAAAAAATCTGCCGGCGGGAATTCCGCAGTCAGTGACTCTGAATTTTTCAGCTCAGAGAATTTTTTTTTCCGAATTCCAGGGTTGCTTCGGAAATCAGTAACAAGCAACAATAACTGGGGATTCACACGTTTGATTGAGCAAACATTTCAAGACACAGCCGATTTCTTCATATGATATACAAAAAAAACGAGAACAGTGTCTACCGCGACGTACATTTCTATGAAAATGCAAAAGAAAAATCTTTGATTGAGGCGTTTTAAATATTAGCTATTTAGAATCAATCGACAAGGGGCTCCTCCGTCTAATGCACTCAGCCAGCGTGATTTCATACTGCCTTCCATGCCTCGGAGCAATCAGAGCTGCTGATTCACTTCGAGAAGACAGTCAGAGATTCGACTCTCTCCCCTGGGGAGCGAATCCCGTTTCGATAAGGTGTCTCAGTGGATGATCTGGAATAATCCTTTTGTAGTTCGTGACCTACATCGAGGAATATCTCACCGTTCAAGAGCTCTCAATACATTTTTTATTCTCAGAGGAATTCCATGTTGACTCAGTAGTTCTCGAGGGGAAGAAGTGTCTATACATTATTCACCGATTCAAATACCCTTCTTGACGGGCTTCGGGCAGACGTAGACCCGCACTGGTTTGCAAAGCTCAATGAAATTGTCTTCTGAAGGATTCAGTCCGGCGAAACTCAACACGATATTGATTTCTACGTGGAGCGCCTCGCTCCACACGCCATGCGAGAGGAGGACTTTGGTGTATAATCGTTGTCGGTCATTTTCGACTTGTCGGAAGTCCGAGCGTCTCGGAATAACGAGTTGCTCCTGCTTATCCGGATATTTGACCCGGACGCGAATCAGTGACGTATCCGCCACGTTCTCCAAGTCGCAGTCGAGAGTCACGGCCACGACCAGACCGGCTTGGAATTTTATGGGAATGTCCTGTTCACCGGTGGGCTCGTTGATTGTAGCGTTCGCTTGACGTATCCTCTTCATGTTGTCGTCCAGGCCACGGAGAGTCAAGGTGTTCGGTGTGGCCAGATGGTTCAGAAGAGGCGCTACAGCTCTGCAAACGGAGCCGGGTCTCGTGTCGGAAAGCGTGTCCAGCTCTCGCAAGACGCTCACGGTCCAAGGTTCGGGGTCCAATTTGTACTCTTCGAGGAACGTCTGAAGTCGATCGACCTGCAGCAGGAAAGCTTCGCATAGGCCCAGGGCCGACATATTACAGCCTCGGATAACGATGACGAGATGCAGCGCTCGGAGTCGAAGCCACAGTTGCCGGACAGCTGCGATTTCGGGCGGAGTCAATCCGATAAACCGGTGCTCGAGAATGTAGGCCTGTCGGAAAAGATCGTCCAGGATTGCTTTGAGAGCAGGGCCCATGGGTTGGGTGCTCTGACTGAGATCCAACCAGGACCGATTGGTCACGACCTGTGTGATCATCGACTGGCATCTGATAAAAATTCTCATGCAATCAGCGCCCGCGGCCAACTCCGGTTCCATTTCAGCAAGTTTCTCCAGGTCCTGTATGGCGGCCTGCAGCCACTGGTGACGAAATTCGTTCGACGACCCGGGTAGATTGGAGACACGCTGAAGGACCTGCTGCAGGAAAGTCGCGCTCTGCTGGAGTGAAGACCCTGAGGAAGTCTTCGACGCCGCGAGGATCTGACCGTTTTTGAGAGGTAGCTCGAGGTACGGGACGAGATGTGGCATCGAATCCCTAAGATAAATGTAGTGCCTGAGGGTATGCTCTTCAAGCAGGGGCAGCATGGTGGGGCAAGCGGCCGCAGCGTTGAAAACCAAAATCAATATAGCGATGTATCGCTTGTCCTCCACATCGGGTTCCGGGAGATCCAGATAGGGATGAATGTTCAGGAGCTTGGGCACCAGCGCTAGGGTGATGTGCGGGTTGCACTTCCCGAGTGCCATGAGGCACTTGTAAATACTCTTACGATCTTGCGGATACCGCCGGAGATTCTCGAGCAACGCCTCCACGCAGGCGTTGAGACTGGTCGTTGTCCTGATCCTGCAGTGACACAGCATACGATGCAGAGCTTCCCGAGTGTACATCGAAAAGTCCTTCAGAACCGACAGCACGGTGTCCAGCTGATCGTCCCGTAGGACGTGGGCGTGGCCCATCTTCTCCAGGACATCGATCGCTCTCAATCTCACGTCCTCTATCTCGTCGTTGAACATGTCAACCACGAAGTCGAGCGAATGCGAGGCGAATGCTGCGAAACGCACGGCGAGGCTGCAGAGGGCTTCGAGCGAGGCAAGCCGAACTTCAAGGAACTCGTCCTCCAGGGAGTGGACGAAAAACCCACAGGCTCCTTGGTTCATCAGACTGACCGCTTCTTCGTCCACCAATTCCCGGGGAGCGTCGTCCTGCCACTTCTGTCCAGAGGACCATTCGCCGGCCTGGAAAGCTTCCCGTCGCCTTTCGTGCGCCGAGGCTTTTCGTCGAAGGTTGGACATTAGTTTCTTGTCCAGGGTTTGTTCTAGGAAACTCGGTGAGACCTCGTGCATCTGACCGAGCAGATTCGCGGACAGTACTCGCACGTTCATGTTGATATCGTTTATCATTTGACAGATCATCGCAAAAGCGTGGTCGTACAGGTGTATGTGTTCCCCAGAGCCACCCTCGACCTCGACCTGTTCCCGACCGTGGACTTGCGCCATGGCCTGCACCAGACGCATGGAGACCATCCGAACGTTCTCGAAGTCGTCGTTGAGGCCTCTGCAGGCCTCTCTGTAGAAAGAAGCTTCGAGAGGAATGTTCCTCTTGTGCAGCAGTAGGATGGCTTTCAGAGCCGCGGTGCGAACCCGGGGGTCTTGATGTCGAGTGTACTTGATCAGCGTGGCCATGACAGTGTTTTGGATTTCGGAATCAGCCGCCGTAGAGGGCACCAGTCGAGCGAGCCATTTCAGGACCCTGCTCTTCACCAGATGTGTTGTATCGTTGAGACCTTCCTCGATGAGTTTCATGCAGCGGAGCTGACGAGGCCGATCATCCTGCGACATGGCGTCTTCCCCCACCGCTACGATTGCATCCATGAGAGCGGCGCGCACAAGGTGAGAAGATTCCGATGATGCGAATTGCGCCAAGTCGTCCAGGCGGTTCGGGCACAAGGCTGGGAGCAAGCTGACGATTTTCGCTCTCACAGGTGTTTCGGTCTCCCTGGAATGAATGATTGAATGAATAAATGAGGAATATTGATGAATAAATCAATCGACCCACTAATCGATGTTGTCGGAGAGAGCCACGAGTGAGCTCAGCCGGGGCTCATCCCGAGGTTCCCCGGAATCAGGAAAATCAGACTTCAGGACCGACTCCATAAATCAAGCAGAAGTGGACCTACTTCTGATAGTGATCGATGAGGATTTTGTACATTAGCGCTCGTTGCTCAGCTTCTTGCGGCAAAGACCGCTCGAGTCGAAGCAGCACAGAGAGCCTTTCACTCTGCTCCTTGCTCTTGAGCGTGTCACACACCTGGGGGGGAAATAGTCGAAAATTTTCAAAGAATGTCTCGAGCAGCGATACCGAAGCTCTGGCCGAAAATCGTTCAAGTCTTCGTACTCTATACTCACATGCTGTGCTTTCGTTGTTTGGGTCTTTTTCGTCAGATGCAACTTCTTCAGTGGTCGGTGTCTCGGTTCCTCTTGTATAGTTTGGGAATATTCGGCCAGGGCCCGCTTTTTCAGGAGGGCCGCCATACCGACTTATCCTCCGTCGGCTTGCGGTATGCAGGAGAGCGCTTGTTCTGGTAGGCTTGCCTGTCGCCGAGAATCACTTCACATCATGACTGTCAGGCATATTCTACCGAACACCATGGTTGAACAAAATATCAACATGTGTTTATGTGTTTAGAATAGAGTCTACTCTCCCCCACACCGGGAACCTCTCTCCGATTCCAGACACGGTCGTTCTCCCACGGTAAAATAGTCCGTCCGGCTCCGGGAATTCTCGGTGATGAGTACCCGGAAATCAAATGACATATACCGATCCTCGGGCTTAGATTCTCGATCTGCCCGGAGACGTGATCTTGGAATTCTCCCACGACAAACCGATCGCCTCGGGTTTGGCGTATGTCTGGGATTTCGTCCGCTGCGTTTTGAAATTCGTTCTTCGGCGGCGCAAGAGTCTTCATCGTCGCGAGTCGATTCGGATGTTTCAGTCGCTAGTTCATTAGATCTCATCGATGGAAATGTTGGAGCGTTGCTGAGCGGGGCACATCTCAGTGAGGGTTTCAAGTCTCGAACGGGGGTTCCAATCCGCGAGAATGGAGAGGTGAGTCCCCTAGGAAGTTCCGCTTACGCCGGTGGTGCACAACACGAGGGAAAATTCGAACGTCGCGTCGTCGGAGTCGAGACCATGCGAAATCCGACGCCGAGCTGAATGTGGCAGCCACTTTCATAAGCTTCTGAGGCCGCTTAGTTGGTGGCGATGTGGACGCGAGACGAGAGAAACGACCGAGATTCATGAGAGAATTGGTGAATGCAAGAGAACTCAGACGGCAGCTCCAGAGCAGGGCATGGGGCACTCCCAAGCGCGACGGGAGACACACTTCCCCGGGCGGGCTTTACGGTCGTTGGAATCGCCCGATTCCTTGGTGAGGATCTATGGTGTGGCCATTGAAGTCTAATTATGTGACCTTGTCATCCATAGGTTTGATTCCCACCTCGGCGATCGGATGGATTCTGCCCAGCTGGCAGGATGTATCAGCATGTCTGTCGACCCGAGCGTGCCCGCCGCCCAGAGACGTCTCGCCCTGGAAGCTTTCGATAGATACAAGGAAGACCCGTCATCGATCAGTATGGCTTCGACTCTCTGCCGGAGCGCTAGCCCGGACCACGTTCGGCATGGGGCCTTGGTCCTGCTCGAGTACTGGGTGCGCGTCCACTGGACCTCCTTGAGTATCGAGCAGCACAATTACCTGAAAGAAGAGGTGTTCTTTTACATGCGCAACTTGAAATGCATCCTGTCCGAAGCCCCTCATGTCAAGCAAGCCATTTGTCGAGTCGTCGTCGAGATCGTCAAACGCGAATGGCCTCAGAAATGGCCAGAATTCATGCCGAACCTCCTGAATCTTGCCAACACCGGCATCGCTCAAACCGAAATCGTGTTACTGGTGCTGCTACGAATCGTAGAAGACGTCATGCAGCTGAAAACTCTCGGAGACATGCCGCGGAGACGCAAGGACATTTACCAGAGCATCATATCCGGCCTAGGGGACTTGATGTATTTCTTATTCCGTGTGCTAGATGCTCATTATTTGGTGCCGCCAGACGCGCCGGAGATGCTGAAGAAATCGAGGATAAAACTCCTCGAGAGCTTGCTGATAACGCTGACGGGTTTTATCGAGTTCGTTCAATTCAAGGATTTCCCTCTCGACGAAGTCATTCGGAAGCTCTGCGTTCTGCTCAACGATCCGCAGCTCCGAGTTCTCGCTGCAAAGTGTTTATACGAGGTTCCTGAACGCAAACTGAAAGGCGCGGAGTTGCAACAGCTTTGCGAGAAGTTCCTGCAGGCCGACATCATGGCAGAGATCCTAAGGAGTGCCGCCGGCAGTCTGAGCGCCGACACGAGCGAGAACCACGCATTTCTTCTCGCGCTCTGTGGGGTTATCGCGGGAATTTCGAAACAGGTCTCGTCGTACATCATGGAAACCACTAAGTTCGAATGCCCACCGTCCTTCGTCGAGTTGGTCATGGCCGTCAACAAATTGTGCCAACATCAGAGCTGCGCCGTGGCACGCGTTGCTCTCGGAGCGATGATCCCGCTCATGAAAATCCAGCAGAAAGATTCCGACAAGCTCGTGTATCCCGATGAACTATGGCACGATATCGCCTGCACTGTCGTCAATCGATCGTCGTCCGATGACTCGCAAATCTCAGCGTCGAATTGGGACTTCGAGGAGGAGTCCGACATGCGCAAGGCCTTCGGCCTTTTCAAAGCCGAGCTTGCCGAGCTTCTGCGACTCGCAACGGTCCTCCGGCCCGGCATTGTCCTGAGCCAAGTCGGCCTTGGACGTTTGAGCGATCTCCTGCAGAAACCTCCGAATGAATACGAGTGGTCGGCGATCAGTCGATACTTTGATGTCGCGTGCTCCACGGTTCTCAAAGAGGAGATCGACATCGGTGATATCGTTACGCAACTCATGGCCGCCTATGATCGAGTGCTGCCGATGAGATTCGCCGATTTCAAATGCCAACACCATGCCATCTCGTGCTGTTCCTCGATGCTCACGGTTATTCTTCCCAAGGACGCCGAGGACATCCGTTTGGGCAACATGCTCGATGCGATCTTCTGGATGGCGACGTACGAGATACCGGGACAAAATCGACAGACCCGTTCGAACGATGTGCGGGATTTCAGGAAGCACGGAACCGCTCTTCTAGTTCGGCTCGCTGTGGATTTCTATGAGAGACTGGTGAAGCATTTCGACAAGATCCGATCCTTAATCGCGCGGAGCCTCACCCCGGATTCCAGCATGCTGCAGCGCCAGCATTTCATCGAAGCTCTCCTGATTATTTCGAACGGGCTCAATGATCCGGCCGCTCAGCTCTCGATATCGGAGCAGATACTCTCGGAGGAGATTTCGTTCTTCGTGGAAAATTCCGATCTCAGACTGGCGCTCACCGATGTCCAGAATTTCGCGGCGTACCTGGGCCTGCTCAGTGTCGAGGACTTCGAGAGGAGGACCGAGAATCGGAAAGTTTTGAGCGGCAAATTGATGAGCATTACAGGAGCTCTGAAAAGATGCAAAAGCGTCGCTGGGCGTCATGCCGTATTCGAACTCGTAGCGCGGACGTGTCTGAACCGACTTCTGAAAATACTCTGGCTCTTCAAAGATTTGTTCGCGCAGTCCATCGTTCATCCCGACCTCGTTCAGAGCATCCTGTGTCTTGGAGAGAACGAAAAGTATATGATTTTCGGCTCGAATCTCCCGTGCTGCTACTTCCCGGAGCCCCGCGTTCCACAAGCTCGAACTTTCATGACGAATATCCAGGAAAACCTCACCTTGTTTTTCGTGGCGATCTCGTACCGAACCGAATTTTACTCGTTACGAGAAGACATGGGCAACATCATAATCAATGGATTCCAGAATCTCCCAAATTACAAGATGCATCAGTATATCCACCTGATCGTGAAGTCATTCGTCAAAAACTGTCCCGAGCACCTCCTCTCGCGTCAACTTTCGTCGACTTTTATCCCGATGATGTCCGTAATATACGGTTATTTAAAACCGAGGTGGGACAGCCAGAGGAACTTCTGCAAGGACGAGGAGACGGGAGCAACATTGGAGGAGCTGATCGATGATCAAGTCACTCATCTGATGAGTAGAGACTTGATCGAGATCACCTCGTATTTCGTCATTGACTCTTCAAAGCCACCATCGGTGAAGACCAGCGACGAAGTGGGGGCTGAAGTCGTGGCTGCAATGAAATCGTTCGGCGCTGAACTCCTTGCCGACGGAGACGCGTGTCGCTGTGTGGTGACCATCGCGTTTTCTGCTCTGTACGCGGGAGATTCGCAGACAAGTTTCAAGAGTATTGCCCTATGTAGTACGCTCGCATTTCATCTTGTGCGACAAGAGATCAGTCCGATGATCGAAGAGCTCTGCGTGTTGATGTACAAATCGCTTCTCTTGTCTCTCACTGTTCACGGTGATAACGAGGCTCAAGCGCCGCTGTTATTGACGCTGGGAGTCAACCTATACAGATGGCTCGCGCCTTGCGCAAGACAACACTTACACGAGTTATTGCTAAGTCTCGGCGTCCGAATCGATTTTATAGAGAAATTTGAGGCGACATTCGTTCCGGAGATTGCGATATCAGCGCGCAGACGGAAGGATACGTTCCGAGCCATGGTTGAGCACCTGCTGGGAACGAGCGTTAGCGAAATGGGAAAACATCAAGTTCTCATAAAAGATCATGAGCCGCTCTGGAAAATGCCGAAAGCCGAAGCTGGCCCGATCGACTCCCTGGATATCGATCGTCTGTTTCCTGATTCAAACGTTTGAGGACAGGACGAAATTCCTAGGGAACATTTTTTTTTCAAAAAATCCACCGTGATAAAGGATCCCAAGAGACTTGGACGGTATCTCCGAACGATCATCATATTCTCCTACGTTGGCAAATGATACTCCTTATGGACGAAACATTTGATCTCTGAAACCGAACTGCACAAGGATTGTTTTCTACTATGGTCTCGACAGATGCTGTGTACTGTTACATTCCGAGGGATGAATTGTCCTCCTCGATTGAACCGCGAGTTCTTTTAGATTGCGAATAAAAAATACCGGGAATCCGTTCCCGGTCGGCAAGATGTTCCGCCTTATATCTCAGATAATTTTCCCGACCTTGTTCGCATGCGTATTGTCCATATATTCAACGAGCCACAAGCATATTCGATAAGCGGGGTGACTCGAAAAGTCTCCAGTAGGAGATTTTTCACGCGGGTTATACCGAGAGATGAACGAGCTTTTTCTGAAAGCAACCTCCGAAACGCCCGCTGGGCACTTCTGAACGAGTCGGCCTTCCGGAGTCGTAACCCCGTCATCCGCCTCAGGCGGAGATAGAGCTCGAAAAAATTTCGCGTCCTTAATCCTCGTAATGAATGGTTCGGGAACAAATTCGAGATATCACGGATCCTCGCCTGATGATGATCAGGAATCGATACTGCGTCACGTACCTACGCATTGTCTGCCGATGAGGACTTAAGGAGATCTGGCGCACCTGGAGCTTGCTGAAACAATGAGCCACTTCGCCTGGGGACATGCGTCGTGATTGAAACGATTATTTGCGAGACAATAGAGATTGATTCCTAGTTTTTTATTGCCATTGATACCTCCCTTGAGCCCATTCCCCCATTCTATTGCAGTTCGATCGACGCGGAGCACAACGACAAATCCGAAGAGTCGGCAGATGACGTGGTTGCCGAAGTCGATGTGGTACTCTCGGATGAGCTCAAATCTCTATATGTCCTCCAGTACCCATACAAAGTCCGGGACATACCGCCGTATAGCACCGACGAGATCCAACACATCAAATTCAAGCCCGAGCGGGAAGAACTCCAGATACAGTTGGGTACGTTCCTGGTTCGCAGCGAAGAGCAACGGAGTAGCTCTCGATGCAAACAATCCGATAAGGTGATTCCGACCGAACTCCTAATCGTGTGCAGTCAGAGAAAACATTTAGGATTTCCGTTTCCTTTACAGCTATCGACACCCGAGGGGTCAACTACGACCGACGGAAGAGCGAAGCTATCGCAGTGGAGGCGAATAAAGGTAACGAGGTCCCTTATTTCGAGTCGGGCTTCGTCGACAAACAACTCATCACGTCGAGCAAACCGATGCCGGTTGGGAACGATCACAACCTCGCCGTGGGCAGGTTCGAGAGGCTACGCGACGATGAGGGCAAAGTCATCAGGTCGGTCCTGCACCTGACCCCAGTGAGGAATGTGCTGGAGATGAAGGTCAGCTGCGAATACCTCGACACCCAGAAGACTCAGAAGGCGGAGGAGAGCAGTGAATCGAAACCGATCACGGTCCGCTTCGCGGGTAGAGAGAGCGATCGAGTGAAAGCGATCAGGCAGCGAGCCTATTCTCAAATTGTGAAGAATAGTAAAGAGGAGCAATGGGTCAATATGAGTTTCCGCGACATGGAGAGCCCCGAGGCCGACCAGCTGCGCATGCAGATGCTCTGCGGGAACTCCGTCAATGACAACTCTAGTATTTTCAACGTGAAGAATCATGAATACGCCACGGCGCTGACCGCTCAGCACGCTGCTGGCCTCCGAGGGGATTCCCTACAGAACGCCAAACGAAAACCTGTCACGGACCAGGTCGCCTACATTTTGTGCAATACGCATGTGATCAGCTTCAAGAAGCTCTGTGAGATTCTCGAGCCAGACGTTGAGCCTGCACAGGTCCTGAGAGCGGTCCAGCAATGCGCTTGCCTCGTCCAGGGGAATTGGATTATGAAAAGTGAGATCCTCTATCCTAAGGATAGCTTCAGCAATATTCTCGGAATTTCGGGTGCGATCATGCGGCGGTCTCGGAACTGCCTCTTGATCATGTTGAACAGCTCGTTAGAAGTCACCGGAAGTTCCTTGAGAGACAAGTTACGGATTCCTCACGAGGAGTTGGAGGATATGTTGTTGAAATTGACGAATCACGTCGGTCCTGATACATATCGGTTGAAGTACGAGCGAGACGATGAGTTCATCCGTACGCATGCCGACGTTGTGAATAGACAGAAACTCATCTGGGAAGCTATGATGAATGTGTAAAAATAAAAATGCGAGTCATTTGTCGAATATACAAGCTGCCTCATGGGTCAACTGAGAATACATGGGTTCCGAGAATCACTTACTCCGGAAGACATTGGAGAACAATAGTCTTGATTACGTTTATCGTGAGCCATGGTCTGCTTCTTGCGTGTCTGACACCAGAATAAAAAGGTACAAATTATGACTTTCGGAAATTCAATCGCAGCCATCCTTCGACAGAAGGGCATCTGGATTCGCCGCCGCGTCGCGGGAAACTTTCCCGTGGACAGTCCGAATTATTCCGGTGGCAACGCGAATGCTTCGAGTCGGACAGACAAGCTGGAGAAGCCTATCGGATCGTTCGCTCCTCGATAGGCTGTGAATAGATTTTATCCATAGGGACGGATGGAGACGAGACACGAGTGTTCCTCGCCGAATTTCTGTTACGCGGGGAGCCCTCCCGAAAAGTGTCTATTGTGACGTTTCCTGACTAGATTCGTCCGATTCGAAGTCGCTCGTCTACCTAGTTGCCTGTCGCCGAATTCAGATCAGCACCACTTCGAACAGCAAGCCGGTCACCGAGACGTAAGTCAGGCGCTACCACGCACCCGAGTCATGATTTTCCGCCTCGTCCGCGTCATGTTCTCTCGGAGGTAATGAGAATTTCTGTAGCTCAATCAGAGCTGTGGAGATCTCCCGGAAGTACCGTAGTAACGGCGACTCGGGAGGCGAGTCTGGAGCCGCCAGGCATACTCATCATACTCCTCTGCTGGTCCTTGAGGCCGAACCACGGTCGGAGGGGTAGATAGGTTTTAGAGTTCCTCTTTCCTCTCAATGACTACTCCGCGCGTGTTCCTCTGCGGCCACCTGAGTGACCGAATCGGCAGTGCGGAATCGGGAATTTGAAATGAATCGTGCGGCCGAAATGCTCGAAGAAGTCATTGAGAGGAAAAAGGAGCTCCAACATAGGCATGCGTCATGAATTATTACCGTTTCAGCCGCCGATATCACCCATCTGGAATCCTTTAATTGTCAGATTCTGAGCTCAGCCAGGAAAACCCCTCGGATATCTTGCCAACGGATCGACTACTTTGTTGGGATGGAAGCGCACCAAAGCACTCGACCAGAAGCCGGATAATCAGAGGATCTGATGCAGTTCTCCGACCCGTGAACGGAATTTAATCCTCATTCACGACCTCGTGCGACCTAGGATCATAGATCTAGTGCGGGAGTTCAACAATGGCGAGCATCCCGATAGAATTGAAAAACACAAGGCTTGTCGAGAGAATCGATTAGTTTAGAATGACTACTTCATATTGATAAGTTTATATCGCTCCGCGTGGATACCGATCTTTAATCCGAAAGGGATGATGGATCCCCGTCCTGATGACATCTCGCGGATGTTGCGCTTGATAACCAGGAGATTATCTGCCTAGCTGAAAACCTAGGATGGCTGCTTCCCAGATTCCAATATGATTGTTAAACGTATTTGACGCAAACCTTCTCACGGGTCATCGATGGAGAAACCTTCCAATGATCATGGACGGGCACGGGAATCCGTAGACACTGCTGTGGGAAGATGCGAGGCAACGCCGGGAATCTCTCCAGAAAGCAGAGATAAGTCCCACGACAGGGAGGGAGGCAATGATCAATAGTATCATAAGCTGTTGTCAATGCAGCAGAATTCGGTCTTCACGGGGGACTCGGAGTCTCATCTACAGGTCCAAGGTAATAGCAGTCGACCTATCTATTTTTTACCGCGATTCTTATGGGAGACTGAGGTCTCAAGACAATATCGATTTTCACGAGAATTTGATCCCTGTAGTCTAAAGACTTGATCTGGAACTTCCTAAGAACCCAGACAAGCAGAATTTTCTCTTCGAGCAACGCGAATTTTTGACCGATGCAGTTCCTCGGTCCTGCGGAGAACGGCACGAAAGCGTACGGATTCCTGTTTCTGGAGTTTTCCGCGGAGAAACGTTGCGGGTCGAACTCGTGAGGCTTCGGGAAAACCTTCGGATCCTCATGGAGCTTCCTGATGAACACAATCACTTCGGTGCCGATCGGAACCGGTTTGTCATCGATGCGAAATTCTTCCGTGACGAGCCGAGCCGCGAACGGAACAGAAGGACAAAGTCTCTGGCTCTCTTTGATGACCATCTCGAGGTATTTCAGCTCCTTGATGTGCTCGGCTGTGACGTCACAGGTGCTGTTTCCCTGGAAAACCCTATCAATCTCTTCATGGAGCTTGGCCTGAACGTCCTGATGGAGTCCGATGAAGTGCAGCGTCCAGGTCAATCCCATCGACGTCGTGTCGTGGCCCTCGAACATAAAAGTATCGACCTCTTCCCTGATGTCTTCGATCGACAGGTTTTGAGTTTTCAGATGCTCCACGAGCATGAGATCGAGAAAAGGTTTTTTGGACTTTGTCATCGCTTCTTCCGCGTTGGAGATCGACTCCAGTATCTCGGGAGTCGCCGAAAGTTCCCTCTTCCGTTCATTGATCACCTGTGTGGTGAAGTCGTGAACTTCTTCGACGATTTTCTTGAACTCACGTCCATCACCAGTGAAGTTGAAATAGATGAAATCAATCCAACTGAGAGGATCGGCGAACCGTTTCACCAGCTGGTGGCTGATTCTCTTGACTTTGTTGAGATAGTCTCGACCACTTCCTTCGAGCTGACACTTCATGTCAATACCCATGATCGTCTCGCACACCACGTCGAGGGTGAACGCCTCGACGTACGGGAGCATGTCTTCATCCGGTTTTTTCCTCCCAATCTGGTCCGCGAAAATTTTCGCCTGGCGGTTCATAGCGTCCGCGAACGTGTCGAGAACCTTGAAATGGAAGGCCGGTGTCAAGAACTTCCGTCGAGACTTCCACTTCGAGCCGTAAGATGTGAGCAGACCTTCGCCGAGCCAGGGATCGAGGAGCCGGTACGAGGGTCCTTTTCTAATGTTTTTGCTGTTACCGAAAACTTTTTCTACGTGATCCGCACGATACAGTAGCAGCTCTGGTACCACTCCTATGAAGAGCATGACCCACCCTTCAGCGGGACGACTCGACGCCTCGAACAGCAAGAAGTTCGTCAGATGTGTATCATAGCTGCCACAATGCTTCGAGATTTCCAGAAGAGAGAGGTGCACACCGATGTAGCGTAAAAGGGGAAACGGATCTCTGACACAGCTGCGAGCGAGAGCGCTTCGGCGGAACGGCAATTGGCGCAGATACACTACAACGAGCAGTAAAATGAAGGCGACTATGAAACCGAACAAGGAGAAGGCCAAGAATCGCAGGAGCGGTAGGCACATCCAAATCATGGTGAACTCTTGCTCGGGAGTCTCCCGGAAGAAAAACACATTCAAACGCGTCAATTGAGAGCCCGCGTCGCACTTTCCACCGAGCTTATCATTTTGTGAGAGAGATGAGAGACAACACCTGAAAGGAAGAGTAGTCTACGGCACGTGGCAAGGTCTCGATCCCTCGAGTTTTCGACCTCGTAATAGTTGGCAACGCTTTTGCGGCCAGGAGAATTTTCCAGGCAAATTGGAGTCCACAGTGTTTTTTTCTCGGACAAAGACCTTCGACGAGACGTCATCTGCCAAAGGCGGATGCCCTTGGGCGATACGAAGCGACGATGTCGGAGAGTCCTACCCAATGCGGTTGTTGGAGCAAACGGACTCGATGATAATCGATCTCGTCTTTTTTTGGCGAATCGAGGGACTCACTTGAGCTTGACCCTCAGGCCTCTATAGCATCAATGATGGGTCCCGCCGGGAGCTATCTCGTCAGTTCGGAATATCGAAACGCTTTTCGAGACGGCTCAGTTTGACATTCATCGCGCAAGATTATCTCCGCTCTGCCAAAGGCTATCGATTATATTTCCCATCCATGAGTCACAGCTTCAGCGTCTATTTCGAGCGTTCGAAAGGGGATATACCGATGGGGTACATTCCAGCGAGAGCTCTGAATCTTCGATAGTTGCTGCGAAGAGTTTCCAGAGAGTCCTTTGATAAATAATTCGCAAGAAAATCGTGGAAGGAGAAATCTCCTCTTTATTATCCGCTGCAGAGTACCGATAATAGTTTGGT
Source organism: Galendromus occidentalis (assembly GCF_000255335.2). NCBI lineage: Eukaryota > Metazoa > Arthropoda > Arachnida > Mesostigmata > Phytoseiidae > Galendromus > Galendromus occidentalis. The sequence continues at coordinate 172,421 of NW_003803940.1, forward strand.
CCTAGGCGGCGCTCGAGAACTTCTCTTTTCTAGCCGAGAAAATCACACGTACCGGCGAATCTGGCCGGAGAACCATCTCCAGGGGTACAGGGATTTCGTCTCTGTGATCTAGCGATTTGAGAGAATATCTTCTCAAGATCCAGACCAGGAGGATTTTCTCCTCAAGCAACGCAAACTTCTGTCCGATGCAGTTTCGCGGTCCCGCCGAGAACGGGAGATACGCGTATGGATTTCTATCACGGCTGTTCTTGGTAGAGAATCTGTCTGGGTCGAACTCCTCGGGTTTGGGGAAAACATCTGGATTCCTATGAAGGACTGAAGTGTAAATAATAATTTCAGACCCTACGGGCACGGGTTTATCCTCGATGTGGATTTCTTCGGTGATCCGTCGACTGAAGAGAGGTACCGATGGACAGAGACGTTGACTCTCCTTCAGTACCATATCCAGATACGTAAGCTTCTTCAATTGTTCATCTGAGACTTCCGTACCGTCCTCACCGCCGAAGCGATCGATCTCCTTCTTGAGTTCCTCCTGCACCTCCGGATAGTAGCCGATGAAATGCAGCGCCCACAAAATCGCTGTCGATGTTGTGTCGTGACCTTCAAACATGAACGTGTCGACCTCTTCTCTGATGTCATCGGTGCTAATAGAGCCATGTTTCAGATGCTCCACGAGCAAAATATCGAGAAGCGGTTTCTTAGAGTTGAGCATGCTTTCCTCGCACTCAGCGATGACATCGAGTTTTTCGGGGTCCCTCAAGAGCTCTTCCTTCCGATCCTTGATTATTCCCGTGGAAAACTCGTGCAGCGTCTTCACAGCTTTGAAGAATTGTTTCCCGCTCTCGGTTCTCCGGAAAATGAATTCACACCAGCACGGGAAGTCTGTGAATCTCTTCACCAACTGTTTCCCAACGAATTTAACAGTGGCAAGATACTGTTGACCGTTGTCAGATGTTTGGCAGTTCATGGAAACGCCCATTATCGTTTCGCATACCACATCCAGCGTGAAAGCTTCGATGTACGGCGCGATATCTTCATTTTGCATTTTCTTGGAGATACGCTCGACGAAAAGCGCAGCTTGCTCATTGATCGAGACCGAGAACGTCCGCAGAACTTTGAAATGGAATGATGAGGTTAGGAGTCTCCTCCGAGACTTCCACTTCGTGCCGTCTGATGTCAGCAAGCCGCGACCCAACCACGGAACGATCATATCGTACAAGGGACCTTTCTTGATGTTCTTGCTGTTGCTGAGAACTTTTTCGACGTGGTCGGCGCGGAAAATCACGAAGATCGGATGAGAGACGATGTGCTCGACGATAAAACCCCGTCGAATTTTCCGCATGCACTCCCCTAAACACAAGTTTGAGAAAACCACTTCATAACTCAAGCCACTCCAATAACTGCGGATCATCGACAAGTGCCACAGAAGGTAGCGGATGGTCGGGAAAAGGTCCTTCACGTGCTGGAAAGCGTAAATTTTCCCTCTGACAGGCCACTGCATTAGGGGAAGCACCACCATAGTCACCAAGACAAATAACACGACCAAGGCCAGAGCCACAGTCGAGAAAGCTTTCAAGACGAAGATCAACATCGGATTCTCCTTAAAGGGAATTCCGAATCTGACTGAGATTCTGCCGGCTCCTCAGGAACAATTACTTGGACGATGCGAAAGCGGAGTTTTTTTGTAGTCGACGACATTGCCCAAGCTCCGCTCTCACAACACCCTCGGCGGCTGAAGGAAGCTTTTCCGTCCCAGAAATTTCCGATACGTCGTGTAGAAATGCATACACAGAGCTCATCAAACGGAACGATATCTACGCTCGGCGCTCGGCCCTGATCAAGCATAACACTGTACGGAATCACAAATTCTGGATGGGCTAGTACCGCGGCCATCCGCTCCGTAATCTGGCTCGCTTTCAATCGAAGCATTCGGACAGAAGACAGAATAGTTTTCGTAGCTCATTTCGCAATCAACCCATGATGACTCATGACGGTCACCGTGTAATTCGATCGTCAGTTTCCAGGTAGCGGCTCTATATCCGTAATACTCCGAATTCCGTTTCGCCTATCGGAAGAGACCACAGGGATCAGGTTTCCGAAATACGAGGAGCATCGAAAGTACCCATTTCGGCCACGAAAATCAGCTGTACGCCTGGAATTCCCGGCGGTACTCCACGAGGCAGTGAGATCTGGATAAACTAGAAAAAGGAAATTATTGTCTCGAGGGACTCGGCGATCGCTCACCCTGGGCCTCGACTCGCTGAGCCGGAATTCCCGAAAGATTGTACATCTCTCTCGGAAAATTATATCGATATTCCAGAGAAACAACGAGGGGAGGGGGCAGAAAAATCCTTCAAGCTGAGAACTTGTCGCACCGTCTCGGAATCCGTGGGATGGATTTCCCGGAGTAATGATAATAATTCGTGAGCCAGCATCATCTCAGGTCTTCAAACTGATATTCATCTTTGAAGCAGCCGACAATCTCTGATCTGGGGCCGCGTCGATGAGCTCTCGTTTGCCTGGGTATTTCTCAATATGCTTGAGGGAGATTCCCCAAAAAAGAAAAACTAGCGCCTGACTAAACTTCCCGTCGCATGGAGCGGATGGCCCGTTCTTTCGGCGATCCTCCGGGCCCGAGAGTTTTGTTGCAAAGGTGCCAGTTTACGTGACGGTTGGTCGTGGGGAGTCGTTTCTGCCTCTCCCCCTCTGCCTCATGTCGTTCTTCTCAATCACAACCTGTGGCTCCACGATCACGGTGTCCTGTCCTAGATGAGGAATCGATGGGCGATTTCGCGTCGGGAGGAATCACCAGCGACATTTCTCTACTTATTATCATATGAAGTGCTATCAGAAGCGGAGCTCTCTTCGGAGACGCTGCATATTCATATCAGTCGAGTCTCGCCGTTGATACATCAGAATATTCCGTCTTCAGATGCTACCTTGAGCTCGTTCCGCAGACGGAAGCTGTCGGAACCGATGAAAGTTTCATTAGGAAAACCACTTCTTTCATCCGTTCAGCAGACTCACCACTCCCGAGAAGTTTTTCGAAGGCGCTGCGGTTTCTCAGATTTCTCCTTAGGGAGGAAGCTGACGGCAATAATTATGAGTTTTACACCTCATTTCCTCAAGAGTTCTGGGGAGCCGACCCTCGCTAAGGTTCTCCGCCAAGTGCACGGGCTAGCTGCCTGCCTCCTTCGGGTCTTTCATGACCAAGTGAAATCGAATTCCGCACCGGTTGAATGACAAGAATTGCGAATTCTCCTCTACTGTGCTGTGAATATGTTATCCGAACCCGCTTCGCACAGAACCCTTTCAGGAAATTACAAGGAGGAGACGGAGCCCTCCGCTTTGGCTCCTCTCCAAGACTCCGAGGAAGGAGTGGAACAAGTCTTTTTCCCTTGTGTTTTGCGGAAAAGTGTTTAATAACAGCTTGCGCTTCCCCAACGTTCCTCGCAGGCGAATAAAAGACGGTCTCTCAGAGTCCGCCCGCGGTGATAAGAAACTCGGATACTTTTTCCATGAGTCCGCGATTACAATCCACGACCGTTCGACGGAGGGCGCGAAATAGGAGGGTGCTTTCCCGAAGAGAACTTGAAGCTCATAATTAACGCCAAAATTAGGCTGCGCTCAAATTCATGGAAGTACCAGATGAATGACCAATGGACCGACACGCTTCCCTGCTCTCGAGGCGGAGCCAGCCTCTGGGCTGGCGTCCCGGTAATTGATTGAGAGCGAGGGATTGAGTTCCCAGGTTCTTTCTGTCCCTCTGGAGGATAAAGGTTGGGAATGGGACTACCCCTCAGGCTAGAGTTCGAGATACATTCGATATTAGTTCGAAATATGGAGAGAGATATGGGAAATCAACCCTCTGATCCTGTCTTTTCCACGAAGCGGTCTTGAATGGAGTTCCGATTTAAGGCAATAAGGATGGGACTCGGGTGAGTGACGGATCGATGTCGAGTCGCTGACGTGACGGCTCCCGCGGACTGTAAACCGTCTCGATCTGGTTACCATCCGGCCTCCGAGCTTGGCGGGACAAACTTCGATTCAGAATTAAGTTCGGAGACCCCGGTTCTCCAAATATTGGCTGCACGGATATTCGAAGAGCAGCTCCAATTCATTTGGGCGGTGGGGAGAACAAATTAGTCAGGGGTCGCTTGACCGGAAGATTTTCAGGAGATGGGTTCAAGAAGGGGAAAAATAAAGACAGCGAGACTCCTCGTTGAGTAAACATTATATAGCAGCCGGAGTAGCGGCGGCAACAGCAATAATGAATATCTGAAGAAGCTCCGAACACGAAACGCAGAACACAGGGTGGGCAGAATTCGAGCGGAGACGATCCGCCGGAGTAGGAGGGAATGTCGCCCTTTTCAAAGGATCCGTTCATACCGCCTGGGAGGAGTAGGTTTCCCACCACTTATTCCATTCCCGGGGAGCCGGCTCGCGTCATTGTACAGAATTAGAATTTTCGCGATACCGGCTGGTATATCCTTCAAGCCGATCGTGATATCTGATCGGGGGAGATGGAATCGTACCTTCTCAGCCGAAGTATCATCAGAAGCTCGCTAGTTGTCGACATGGGCTGTGCGATTGGTGAATGCGTTTGATACACCCTGTACTCGGGCTAGCGTGACAGCGAGGGTATAGTAACGGTCGGTGAGTCCGCCTGTCCGTCTGAATGACTGGAGGCTGACCGGGTGAGCCGCTTGCCGACGGAACGACCGAGGATTCATCGACTAAGTGATCCCCCACCGAAGCAACTTCTCCATATACTTCGATGTCCTCACCCCCGTGGGCTGCTTCGCGCCCCGCCCCAGGCCGAAGTCTCAGCTTGATGGGCCGTAAGTGATTCGGGCCCTGCACCGCATACGAGTCTCCTTGGAGCTCTGAGAGATTTCCAACCGGATTCAGCAGCCCGTGCATCCCGCCGCGAGAGCAGACCCTCCAAGATGTTTCCCATGAATGGCATCTGATCGAAAATCTCCCACTCGAGTCCCGATACCCCATCCCATGTGCAATCGAAGGCGTCTTTCGGAGCACAATAATAGCGGAGAAGCGAGCGATGTCATTTTTTCCATCATCGAACTGGGAGGTATCCTCCGATAGACATCTTGCTGACAGCCGTCGAACCGAACTGCTTATCTGAAAAATGAGCCGCTCGGCGGAGTTCATTTAGGTATTGGCTGTTTGGAGCACCCCCTTCCACGGTTTCGTTCCGTGGAGAGATAAGTCGCCTCCCCCGCTCTTCGTTTTCAGGTAATCGCATCGTCGGCGTTGTCATTATCATCAATTAGTCCATTTAGCATTAGGGACATCTGCGTCGGCAGATAGGACTGAAACACAAGTCGACCGGGGAGATGGGCGGTGTCGACAAAGCGGCTCTCTGAGGCTTTCGGCCTCCAGGGTCATCTGAGCACATGGCCGCGGCTTAGTTGCCGCGCTTGCTTCTAGAGGGAGCTACTTGCGTCAGCGAAGGAGCTTCCCGCCGAACCGCGAAGGTACCCTTCGAGCTGAGATCGAACATTCCGGTTTGAGTTTCTCTTACTGAATAGGGCGGAACTCGAGTGGTAATTCTATTGTGATTCGGTTTTTTCTTCCCCATCACGTAGGGAGACAGAGATACGAGATCCTACATTGAGCTCGAGTTCGATCGGTCAGCGACCGAGCCAATTGTCGAATTCCGGAATCTGCGCAAAGGACGTCTGATCTCGACGATGTGTCGGCGGGTTTTTATCGGATCTACTGGAAGCGAAGCGTTCACGAATCTGTCACGCTCATGGATGACTGGCTGTGATTATCTGTCAATGGCTCTGTTTCTTGCAGTTATCTTCGGTAATGTGGTAATTCGATGTTGTCGACGGCGGGCGGCGTCACTTGAAGACGTATATCCATTGAGGCCTCGGTCGGCTTACGCATCTCACAGCAGCGCTCCCAGATAAGGGAACTTCGCTGTCGCGGTTACTGATTCTTCTTCGTTCGCTCTCATCGTTCCCTATCTTATCGGCTCGACCACGGCCCAATGAAGCCGAAACTACTGACTCTGCTCTGACTCGCGTTGGGCTCGTCCACATGCTGAAAATTTCGTGTTTTTAATCCTTCTGGCGAGGTATCCGGCGTTGCCGCCGATCGGCCGAATCGATCTGATTGAAAGCCCAGGTGTCGACACAGCCAAATCGGCGATCGGTTCAGATCTGTGGAAGCCCTGAGATGCATTCCGTTCTCTTCGAGTCGCGGGGGCAGAATCTCTTCGGTCTCCATTGGGACCGAGGACCTTGAGCTTTTCCGCAGAAATTCGTCCCTATAGTCGCTTTCTGTGATTGAATGAATTCATGAATGCAACGTTCCTGGCAAGAACGATTCCCATTGTGTCTTTGTGTCCTTGCTGAGTTTCCTCTTCCGTCGAGTAGTTCTCCACTCCTCCGAACGTCTGATGACGAGTCATTCAGGTGGGGGAGCTCCAATGCCGGACGCTTGGAGTCGTGCATTCGTCGACGAATACGTGATTTTCCATTCATCGGGTAAGCCGTTCGGCGAATCGAGAAAGCCTCCGACTGCGAGAGAATCATCCAGTATCGTCCGTTTCCTTCCTTCAAAGCCCCCTATCCCGACGACCACTGCGATCATCATCATTACCGGAATGATTGCAGAGTTTGGCGAGCGTCGGGAATCTGTTTGTTCGCTTCTAATAGCTGAGTGAGGTTTGACTGTTCCTTTTCAGAAGCCACATGAGCTCACTCTTCGTGGGCAATGATTCGGACCAAACTCAGTCAACTGTGAGACAATGACGGTAACCAGATCGTCGTCGACGAATATAAGCGCAACGATGACCACTATCGGGAACAGCCTCCGTGAAATGCATACTGAGCAATAAAATCATTAAATGGTGGCTAGGCATGGCAGTAATAAGAACAGAAGGAAAATAGAGATTTTCCGCGCCGCGAGCTCTCTGGCGGCAGACCATCATCGACGGAACTTGCATTATTTCGTTTCGCTGAGACGTTATTCGCTAAGCCGTGAAGAGTTTCTTTTCCGTGTGGACGGGACTCTATCGCTAACTGGCTGGCTGGCTGGTGGGCGTGGGCGGTACAACATGCTGCGATGCCGGCGCTGAGGGCCGTCCTAAGGCTGGAAAGCGCACGCGCATATGCCCAAGCCTTGCTGCGGAAACGGTAGCAACTCAAATGGGCCGGCAACAGTTGCTAAACATTCTGATTATGACGAATCGCCCTTCGGGATATATTATGAGAACTTTCAGGCACCTACACGCTCTGCCAGAAGTAGACTGAAAATACTCAGAAAACGATGGAATCCTGTTGGCCGGACCATGACGGACTGCATACTCTTCCTCTTTCAAGGAATATCCACCATCCTCGCGTCCGACCGAGAATTTTCGGAAAAGAAAGAGAACAATGTAGATCATCAGCGAGGGTTTTCGTTTCATCAGCGGGGAAACAGCACTGCAAACACCTCTCGATGTGTCTTAGGAGTAGCCCGATGATGGATCGGAATGTTTCCGTTCCGAAGGCGAAGATTCCGTGAGAGCATCTCTGCTAAACGCTGCTCCGGCAGGCGCTATTGATTCAAGCGGTCGCGTGAACTCGGATCGGATTTTCGATGGACACCCTCACGACATGACTCTGCAGCGTAAACACATGGCACCGCGTCTTTGCGCTGCCTATTGACTGTTGTCTTAGGTTGCTGTTTTTCTGTGTCGCAGTGACGAGCAGATTTTGGGAGCTTCCCGCCCCTTCCGGAACACCTGAGGTTCCGGAGCGAGACCAAACGGAGCGCAAGCGCGCGATTACGCCTGAGGCTCCGGAGCATATTCCGTTGCCGACAGAGAAAATTCTGCGCTCGGAGACCGTCCAGGGGAGCTCGGATACGAGTCGGACTCTGAGGAGTCGGGAAGATCTCTTCGCTTCCTGTAAGCTCCCTTCAGAAACGAGAGCGATCTGCAGGAGAGAATGTCTCATGTACGCCGATTTTTTCCTTCGATATAAACTCTATGTATGTATATCTGTACGGAAATGTCGACGTTGTAGGTTTCCTGACCCCGTTCGTCCCGCAGGTGTGAGAGGCCGTCGACGGCTTTGCCGTCTGTGTCGTTGCTGTCGTCTCTTCGTCGACGTCTTCGTTGCAGACCCGGTCGCCGTCATGAATCAAACATCTGCACGATGATTCGATGCGGAGACGGACGATGCGGTTTCGGTGTGCTGCTGCATCTGCCTCCCTTGCCATGCGGCGGTCGAGAAGCCAAACCGTCGAGAACGGAGCTCGCGACCGCTTATCGGTTTCGGATTTGAGTTTTCGGTTTCCAGTACCGTATGTGTTCTCATGCTGCATTCTCTGCCGCTGAGGATCGAAGATTACTTGTTCCTGTCGCAATTCTTTACATTAGGCCGGTTTCCGCCGTCCGGAAGGGGGAAACTAACGGGGAGCAAAAGTCACAGCAATCAGATCAATCAGTCAGTCAAAGGGAGAACGCGACGAGTCCATCGACATGAGTGGAGATGGGTCGACACAAGAGGATACCGTGGCGCGGCCGACGGAACGACTTCGTATTTCTGCTGTTGTTGGTTCGTCTTCGTCGAGCGCTCCTTCAGCTCGCTTGCTCACTCGCTTACTTGTTGCTAGTCGTCGTTGGAGAAGACGAGGCGGTGGCGGCAGCGGCAGCAGCAGAAACAGCTAATGATGATTTGTCGTGAGCGACCGCCTAGTGAACATCGCCGAAAGACACAAGACGATCTTTCTGTTGGCTGACTAGCTCGGAGGGGGCTGCTCCCACTTTCTTACAGACGTCTTCCTCTGCTGCCGCAGCCTCTTCGGATCGAGTTCCTCCGAGATGAGACAAACTTCAACCGCCAGCCTGCTTTTCGTTTCGCAGCCAGCTCGACCGGCAGCTCCCTCGAGCGGTTGGCGACTCCGTCAACTGCAAACTATAGAAGTTTCGTCAGAGCAGTTGTTACTTCACCGTCGGAACTTACTACCGGTCTTCAGCAGACGCGCGGAACTTGTACTTTTCTTCTGTCGCCTGATCCTCGTTGCTTCTGTTCTGAGCATAATCACGCCTATCCATCCTCTCACGCCTGGGGAGGATCCGATCTAGCGGATCTACGGTGGATTTACAATTTTCAACTCCATTGGGCTCTCACGATCGGGAAAATTCCCATACGAGTTCTCTTGATCGATATTTTTCCCAATACGTGCCATCGGGGGAAACTTCACCTCGCGACTCTCTCGTCGCTCTCGAGCAATCCATCGATCTGATGCGGACAAGACCCGATTCGAAGTCGATATCCATAGTAATTATCACCGAATTATCCAGAGGCGATTCGATTCTAACAGCCGGGGCAGATAACCAAAGACCTAAAGGACTTTGAATAGATACTTCTGGCTCACAATGATTGTATGCAAATTCCACAATTCTCAATCCTGATTGACCGACTGACTGGCTGACTAGAATAAACTTTTAGCAGAACAATGACTTGCGGAGAAGAAAAATGAATGTCGTTGGCGTGTGCGTTAGCTCATTTCGAAACAAAGCCAGGCAGTAGCAATAGAGACTCGGGACGTAGCCTTTGCGATGCCTTGTTAGCACCACTAATCTTTCTCCGTTCTTGACCAACTACGGCGGAGTCGAAAGGCGATGCTTGTGAGTCCTGCCGCTTCTTCCATATCTAAATTTCCTCCCCACGAGGGATCACGCGATTTCAAGAGCACCAGCACTCACTACTCGTAGTCTTCATTGAAACCTTATCGTTTCCTTATCAAATACACCAGAAAATCGTCGGGAGAATGAATTCGGAAGTGAGGTCATCCATGGCTCATCATGACCCACGAGGGAAGGCATGTGGTTTCGGAATTCGATTCAGCCCAAGAAATTCGAAAATGGCAAAGTCCGGGGTCAATAATTCGGAGGTGCTTCTGTGCACAGCAAAAACTCCATCTCGAATCGAGTGAACGACGAGTCAGCATGAGCGTTTGTGTCAGACGGGAACGTAACAAATGGGGTCCGGGCACTTCAATCTGCGCGAGCACGCCAAGAGGAGGGCGCCGTCCTTCGAAATAGGTTCCACCACAGCTACCGGTGGCGGCGGCGCGGCGGCGACCATCGAAGCAGCAGCAGCGAACCTTCTCACTGACACCTACCTCGACGCGTCAGGTTGGCAGGCACTACGCTCTTGGGGCAGAGTCCTACCTGTAGCCTCCGAAACAGTAAAGCGTATCGCGGCGAATCGGTCGGAGATCAATGCGCTCTAGAGCTTGGTTCTCATGAGACGCTGGGCCAAGGACAGTGAGGATTCCCACGCTCGACACTCGAGAGCTTCATTAGCAGCTTGGAGTGGCTTCCCTGCCCTTGGTCGGACATCTCAGCAACGAACTCGCTCCGTACGAGATCCGATCGATTGAGATGATCCACCCTCTTGGAAGTAGCCACGGAACTTTTTGATATATGAATATACATGGAGACTTCAGCTGAGGTGCGCGAGATGGACGAACATAGTGGATCGTACCAACACTTAGGTGGTTTGGAGTCCTGGCAGAGAGCTCGGAAGTTGAACGAAAAGAGGGCCGCGAGGAGCGGCATCCGAGCAAAACTAAGAAACACAGACCCGTGCATCTCGACCGGCCTAGTCCTGAGCGGGAGCAAGAGAAATTCGTGCACGCCAGCTTTGAGCGATCGAGCCTCCGAACTCAATAACATGCTCCCTGTATCAGCTGTAAGTTGCGGCGGTTCTGATTGCACGGCTGAGGCGCGACTCGTTCAACTCGCATCATTGCCAAACACTCGACCAACAGCTCGCAACAGAATTGCGCTCGACAAGAAGCGCGGTTCCCGACCGGAAATCCAGTGAGTTTAGAAATAATCTTTCGTCCCACTCCTGGATGTCGCCGGCGGTGACGAACGGGGATTCTATGGGGTTATTCGCACCGCGGTGGCACTCTCACGACGTGAACGGACAGACGAGTGAACCGGTCCACGGGATTCCCATATTAGGCTGTGAATAGTAGCACCAACAAAGCTCATTTAGCGGTACAAGTGCCCGTATCTAATTGGTCTACGTCACTTGACCGTCTGGCCGACTGGAGGGCGAGCGTTTAACGGCCCGCCTGCCCGGCCGGTCGAGCCTCCGACTGATTAGCCGCATGATGAGCTGAATCACCGGACGCTTCCATGCAAACACATCAGAATGGCCATGCCTTTCAAAATCAGCACCGTTATTTCGTTACGCGGGGATAATCAACTGATGAGCGAGGTTCTGCTGGGTTTCGGCTCCCGTCGGCTCCTCATTGTATTCGACAATTTCTCCGGAAGGAAATCCGTGTTTCTCAGCTTGGGAAAAAATCTCGTGACTTTGTCGGCTTGGACGATACTTTACCGAAAGTGAATGCGCGCGTGGCGTCGGAGTCGCTCAGTGGCCAAAACGTCGATCTTGCTGCCACCCGGTAGGCAGACAGCGATAGCCCTCGATTAGTGTCGTTCTTCCCTACTTTCGTTCGGTGTCTTTCTTTTGCGGCGAATTCCTCGAGTAGCAGATTTTTGTTTCAAGCGATTTATGTCGAAAGAAGATTCTTCTTCCCACCTGGGGACAAGACATAGATCTTTTCGCGCGACACCTCCGAAAGGCCTCCGAGGCACTGAAACGTTTGAAAACGAAGCGAAAAATTTTCACATTGTTCAGCTCTGATCGCTCCAGCGTTGATCGGCACCGAAATCGGGTCCAGGAGCAGATATTCAGCCGAATGAATCATGAGATCCTCGGGAATCAGTGACGGAAACAACTAACGTATCATGTACTATGTACCTCGTTAGGGCTAGTTCCTTTCGGCGAAGTTGCGCTCCCGCGAATCGATTCGAACTGTTTCTATTGTCTAATTCAGCGAGAATATTTTTTTTTCGGTGTTGTTGCTCTATCCCCGCTTCCGACAGCGAACGATTCCGTCAAGGAACATCCTGAAATCTCTGATATCATCATCAGCACCGGCTCGTTGATGTTCATCGAGCCGGCGTAGTGGTGCCAGGTGTACGAGACACTCGAGTAGAGTCACGCGATGAATTTTGTAGTTCAGCTTCTGCATTCGAAGACCCATCTTTGTTCTAGCTGAGCCGAGCCTTCTAAGTTCTTCGTGAGCTTCTTCATTGTTGGTGGCAAATCTTCGCATCCATTCATCGCGACCGAGGATGCCAAAACTCCGTCTACAATCAGTGCTTGTAGTCGAGGTCGTTCCGAGAACTATCGAGCAGCACATAGCTCTCGAGGGAGGGGGAGGGACAGGTGGAATTCAGTGACTGCACCATCGCATAGCTGTCGCCTGCTGGAGACAATCTCTGCGATACCGGACGAAAAACTTCCGCAGATTCCCAGAAACGAGATGAGCTGTCGATTGCTCCCTAGAACTATGGTGATGGAAGATAGAACGCAATAGTGGACCGGACGAGGGGGAGGATCCGAGCAGCCTGGAATCGACTCCTGGACTGCCGGGACGAAGGGAGAAAAAAATGAACAACATAGACAATGCTTCGTAGGTGCGTTCGGTGATTAGGGTTGGTCAGCTCGGCGCAACCCCGTTCGCATAAGTTTGTTCGCATTGTCCCAGACGACGGTGCACAGCACAACGAAACGTCTGGTCAACGATGACTGGGACGACGACGAAGAAGTTTGCAGCCGGCGTCCGCGGAGGAATTCACTAACGCACTCACTCATCCAATGATGAGCATGTTGATGCTGCTGCTGACGACGATGCTTCATCACTGTTTCGTTGTTTTGTGTGTTCTTTGTCTATCATTAAAAACTCTTCGAAACTTATTTCAATTGTTGCCTTGGGAACCTCTTCTGACCGAGCACAGCTTCCCGTATGGGCGGTGTTTCTCAGCGAATTTCTCCGGGGACTCGATGACATCTCAAGTCGCGTAGATTCACAAACAGAAGATTGGGCTTGAGGAAAGAGGGCCCACGGGGAGCAAATAAGCGAGTCGGAGCTAGGACCATGAGCAGATTTTAGACGGTTTCGCTTCTCTCGCACTGTGAATTGTTTTCGATCGACGAGTGAGATTGTTGAGAAGAAATCGCTAGGTCACACAGCCGACGATCACGCGATGCGAGGCTACGGCAAGGGAGCTCCTCTCCATGAACGCTTGGTTATGGACCTGAAAAGAGTCAAGGGCTGCAGAATCAATGGAGCAGAGGGGGCTTCGAGTGTGCGTACGGGGTCAAGCAGGAGCTTCAGGGGGAGGGAGAATGCGGCGGCATATCTGACGGCGAGGAAGATTCTGGGAGGGAACGCATGCTGTCGTTCTCCTCCAGGAATTCAGGTCACCGCCTCCCGATTCCGAACTCCAACACCAGTTTCCGACAGAAACTGACCTCCGCAGACTTGGAGAACCCAAGAGTCAAAAAATCTCGCCGATCTGTCCTGTGACGAAGCGCGCTCTCGATTTCTTTCGAAATTCGAGTGAAGGAAGTGTTCTTGAGAAAAAAACGTAAATCTCTCCGGGTTGCAGCATTTGTCGCACAGACGGCAGCTAGACCAACTGACAGACGGCCAAACAGTCGAAGGTATCGAGAGGAAGAAAAAAACAAATTTCAAATTGACGGTCGTGAATTTGTGACGACATTCGAAGCAATGCCTTCTCCTTTACATTGTATAGTGAAGAAGACGGAAATTTCTGAGAACAGTTCGGATTTCTGTGAATCTTCTTCAGTAGTCCTATCAGCCTGCAGTCGATCCGGTCCGCTCGCTTACCCCCTGCGGAGCGCGTTTAGCCACCAACCACTAACACCAATATATCGTGTTTTAATGCGGTTAAACGGCTCGTTTTCCCACTGTGAAACCCTTAAGCGGCGGCAGTGGCATTAGTGGCGGCGGCAGCAGCAGCCGCAGCACCACCGCCAGCACCCACTAAGCTCGGGGCGAGTTGGACCTACAACTAAGTTCACCTACCGCCGAAAAGCGTTAGCGCGATGGGTGCCCTTCGAAATCCTCTTCTCCTCTCGAAGGTTTTGTTGTGCTTGTCGTTACTCTGCCACATGTGACTTGTTCACTTTTTCTCTCTCATTTGACCCCCGACGATAGGCGTCTGCCAACTGCCGTTCGTCCGACTGCCGCGTACAATTCTCCGTCCATCCGTACTCCGTACGTTCGCTCGTCTCTGAGCAGCCCTCATCTTACGGAAGCACTTCCCGCAATTAGAAACGAGAACCGACGACTACCGACGTACTTAGTGCCTAGATTGTTGTTGATTCTGTCTTTCCCTACGTAAACATTTACCGATCATTACGCTTTCAATGGTCGGCCTAGCCACAATGAGCCCTCATGTGGTTTGTTTCAAGGAACCAGTACGACTGCTGCCGCTGATGCGGTCGCCGGTCGTGGTGGCCGTGGTGATGATCGTGGAGCCGCTACCTGAGGGAAGGCGCACCCATACGAGTGGCTTCATCGACGTGGGGCCTAGTGCTGGCTGGTTCCCAGAGACACCCGACTCCATCGGTGAGAGACACCCGATGAATGGGCAATCGAAGTTGACGGGAAGAAGCGGACGTCAATTCCTAAAAACCGACTGTTTGAACCATTGAGTAACCATCCCAGGTCACTTCGGAGATGAGTATTCATTCGAAAATTGAAGCCTGTCAAAGGACCGTTATGTGTCGCGAGAGGATCGATAGAGAACAGAGACGCGTTTGAGGACGATTACTCGACGGTCTGTTGACGTTTGACATGTTAACCTGTTTGACTCGTGTTCGGACCCGTACCTTGACCTCCCTTCCCGTCAGAGCAGCTGGAGTTTCTTCTCGTTTCCTTTCGATACTATTCCGGGGTCACTCCCCGGGTCGAACGCGGTGCTGTTCGTGGCGTCGGTCGGCACCCTTTGGATCGACGGTTTTCTCCTGGTGTCTACTCGTACCCTGAGCCGCCGTGTATCGAGTCGCCTTCTGGTCATACGCGTTATTTTCAGCTTTCTGAGGACACCTGCGGCCACGCCTTTCAGATGTTCCGAGGCTTTCGAGAATTTCTTGCCCGTAAGCGCAGAGCCGAGATCGAGCTTTCTCAATGGCCCATAGGAGCTTTCCACATCGATCCTCCTCCTCGAAGCTGATCCAGTTCATGGCTTATACGAAATGACGAGAATCACGAAAATTCCTCGAGCATTTCCGCCGCATGGGACGGATAGCTCTCGCCAAGCTCCGAGAAGGTTGGAGAGTCCACATTAGTAGTAGAACGAAGCTACGAGCCGGAGGCGTCGCGCCGTCCGGCACAACGATAAGTTCGACCAAAATCGTCACCTCGGCTACCGGGACTACTAGAGGAGAATGTCGAGCGAACGCTTCGATTGTCCGCGCCTTTGAACTCTTCTCTTTCGAGAAGGGGGACGCTTTCAGAGATGTTCTTCTCCTCCACGACCGAACGGACGAGATTCTGATAGCTGAGGTCATTTCGGTCACCGGGATCTGAAAATAATCGCCACTTACAACATGCTCTTACCGATCTGTCGTATCGGAGCATCCATCTCGGAGAATCATCGACTTGTGAACGGATCGCCGACTTGTTCGCTGTCCTGCACCTTGTTGAATCAATTCGATTGCAGAAGTTCAAGAAACGAGACTTATTTCTAGGTAGAAAAATCGGGTTCCCGCCATTGAGTCAGCAGCTGAGCACAGGCTTCCGGCAAAAGGGTTTCCAGCATGGACTCTAGGTATAATTTTTTTCTTGTTTTTCACGAGGAAATTCACCGACCAGCAGAATCCTGCAGGGACGCTCAGGCTCTCATAGATTATTCATTCGTAGACGTCAAAGCAGTTTGTGCGTCGAAATTTCAAGCAGCAAAATTTCTAGCTCAAACCGAGGCGAGTCGACGTTGAAAGCGAATGGAACTTTTGCGTGACACGTCAGACACATCCGTTCTTGTTGTCTAATGCGGCAACTGCAGCAGCGGCAGAGCCGCTTCCCTTACACAGAGGCCTACGGTGGCGTACCTCACATCGGTCGCTACTGAATTCCATGTCAACACCGAAATAAGCGACGGAATCGAGAGGACTGCTTCGGGAGAGACCTACGCGTTGGAGGCTGAGTCTCGAATATGCTCTGCGCGCAAGCCTTCACTGCGGCTTCGGCCGTGGCCGCTATCATGCGTCTCTTGGAACTTCATGGCGTTTTCTGTTGCGCGGTCGGCAACCTTCGAGACCCTACGGGCCACCACTCGGCGACCCCAATTCTATTGTGTTTGCAAACGCCGAACCTAAGAACTGAGTTTCGCGAAAATTCAAGAACCAGCAAAGCGCTACTAAATGTCGTTCAAGACTTTGGCTCTTTCGCTAATTTCTCTGTCTGAGTCCTTCGTATTGCTGTCAATCCCTGACGGGGATTCCATAGGGCATCGGATTGCACAGAGCACCCGGGAAAAGTCCCGACCCAAGAGGTGGGGATTTTCGGATGTGAGATCTGTCTTTTGGAGCCCTTAAGGCACGACCGAGGAGAAAGTCATGAAATCCGGTGATCCATTCAGTGCGTACACCGATGAGCACAGGTGTTGCTTTCGGATTTCCCATGTTCCGGACGTCTCCGACGGTGGTCCGAGCGAGAGGTCTAACCGCAAGTGGTCATTACGAAATTAGAGACGAATTATAACTCCGAGCTGTTAACAACAGATGACACCGATTTCGGCGTTTTGAATGCTCACCCGCTCGCTCGTTCATCCGCTAATTTCGAAGTGAAACTAATTTCGGAGTGGAACATTTGAGATCGGTGATTTTGAAGCCGATGACGTCTGCCCCAGCTCTTCTGTTTGTTCAAGCATCGTTCTGGAGCGAGGCGGGAGGTAATTTTCATGAATCGTGTAAAGTCAGACCGAGCAATCAATTCCTGGAGTAGCAGACGGTGCTTCCGAATCCCAGCAGCCACGGTGCGACGACTGTTCAGTCGGACAGGGACGCCACGAATAGAGTCCGTCAATGACGCGACATTTTCTGAATTTCGAGGCTCCTCGATCAATCCGTGGTGGAGATCGATGGAATGCTCATTCGCATGAACTAGCCGTCCTCACGTGTAGCGGAAAAGGCAACACGAGCAGCGACGGAACAGCATTTACCAAGGCTCTGGAGATATGAATCCGTCGAGCTTTAGCACAAGACTCAATCGAACCGTGACTAACGGTTGTTGGGAAGTGTCATTGATCGAGAGACGAAAGCGTAATCAGCCACTCGCTGCTGGAATCGGATGGAACGTTACGTCGAATGGCTCGTACTTTGGTCTCTAGACTTACGTAGAGATCGACGATCGTACCTGAACCAAGAAACAACGTTCGAACTTCGCTATACACATACGAGTCCAGAGCCAAGGCGAGAAAGTTTGCTATCCGTGTGAAGTGGAGAATGCGAATTCCTATTCGGCTTTTCGACTGCGTTCAGTTCGAGCAAGGAGAAGCTCGTCAACACCCAAAGGATTCGAGCATCCGAGACGAAGACAGGGAAACGGTCAGCCGATGATCCATTGATTTCCTCTGGATGTGACGCGAATCATATTGAGCGATGTCACAGGGAAAGCGACAAATCGAAGCCGAAAGCACATCATATTATTTGCCCTGCGGCTGAGCAAATGCCGCCTCGGGAGGGGAAGTACATGACTTTGACAAGCGACGACGAGTTTGTGAGCGACACAGAAACCCGATCAGGATGACGACGACGACGACGAACACGATGGCGATAAAGCTTCGGAGTTACGGAGACCCACTGCTTCTGGATAAAGAGAGACTGTCGGTCGGTCCATCCATCCATCGAGTCAAGCCGCCGACTGAGACCGTGGAACAGACTCCTGGAGCGTGTCGATTTGACATGCGAAAAGCCGTTCAGAACTTCCTCCTTTTCACCGAGCAGGCGACGGCGGTCGCGCTCCGAAGAGACACCGCTGTCCGAAAAGCCGCTCGGCAACGCACACCACAGAATACACCTCCGAGCTCCTCATGCATAGCTCCGTTCAGAAACGTCCCGCTGACACATTATTGAATCATAATATGCGCCTGAACAGAAACAACGACCTTAGCAACAACACTGCCCTACGCTGGGCATGCCTCGCTTAGAACGTCACGTCCGTTATTGACCCCAACGGACTTCACTGCAATCGTTTAGCGGCTCAATCCATGCCTCACTCGATTGAGTCCATTTCAGCTCTTAGTGCGTCGATCCGCTCTCGGCGTCAATGGGTTACCCTTGAATCACTCACCGGAGAAGTCTGACCCCGTCGGTGGATCTAATAAAATTATCCCGAACTCGGTGTCTCCCGGGATCTCGACATTCTCGAAAGCTCCGAATTCCCCTCGCAGGCGATTTCCCCCGCGGGATAAAAACGATAGGATGAGGAAACTTGATGAAAACCGGCAACAAGGCTCAGTAAATTATGTCGGTTCGGGTTTTGAGAACAGATCTGGTAGCTCGCAGAAGCTTAAGTGTAAAGAGCAGTTCATACCGGGAGGTGTTAATGGTCTTCACTTGGTTTGCTACGCTGCCAGGAGCCAGTGGACGACACTCGCTCCAGAACAAGCACGCCAGTCTCAGCTCTAGTCTACTTTAGAAGAAGCAAAGCGTCACGTGCTAAACGCAATTTACGCCGAATACACTCGAGACGACGAGAGGCCCCGAGCACGAGTTGAAAAATGGAATCACCGACCCCCTCCCTGTCCTTCCCTTACGTCTCTTATAGAATTGTGTCTTCGACTATTATTACCCTACTTATGAATCCATTTCTTTCATTCAGTGATGAGAATTCCAAGCAGGAAAACCGCAGGCATTATCGTGAGACCTAAGAGGGGGAAGGCAAAGAAAGTGGGGAAAAACGGAGACGAGAAGAAGTGTGAGGAGAACTCAGAATCCTTCCTGAATTCAAACGGGCATCGGACGTTTCTCTATGAAGACGAGAGAATCGCGGATCAATAATTATTGGTAATGCGTATTTCACGCCGCGCCGACGAGCGGGATGCTGATTGGGTTCGTTCACGAGAAGAGCGACCCTTCTAGGGAAGAAAGCGCTTCTGAAGTTGCCGAGGAGACCGTCTGGAACACCAGCGAGGAACCGGAGCATTTACGCGACTCCGTGAAGCACTACCGTTGGTCGAAGCGCGTCTGAGCTGGTAAATGACCAGATAATGTGTCGACAGCACGATCTTGGCTTGGACAGGTCGAACTCGAACGACTTATGCCAACGACGACCACTCCGTCAGCTGACATTTTCCGATGCGCTGCTGCTTTCTCTCCCCATACGCTCATTACGTCGGCCGCTATTTTCGTCTTCGAACGAAAGACAAAACTGTGTGTTGATGTGATTATCATAATGGCGCCGAATCGTTCCCGAAGGGCTGGGCAGTTTTAGAATCTCTTTTCGGCCGCTGCTTGCCTCCATCGACTCACCTCCAACGGTCTGCTGCCTTCTGACGGTATCCATGCGAAATTCGCGTCTTCGCGTAATGATCCTCATGGGCCAACGAGAACGGCCAGAGAGAGAACGGCCGCAGCCGGGCTGCACGAATCGTCGTGGTCCTCGGATCGGGACCCTCGGGTTTTCAACAGGTTCGATGGACGGGTTTCAGGCTCCTTGCGCGCTCCTCCATCCAACGAATCCGGAAATTTGATCCTCGTAGGTCGAGCGACTTGCTCGTCTTCCGTGTGGCCCACCCTACTCTCTGACCGTCCAATAGACTGGGGATCGGGAACCCCGAAGTCAGCGCGAGAGCGAAGGGTAAGGAAAACGCTTCGCTTCGGAAGAAGAACATGCAGACTAAACTGTATCATTGACGGAGAGCGGTCTCCACCCAGAGTTTCCTGATGCCATTGTTTCGTTCCTCCGCTATCACGGAGTCAATAGCGAGCCTTCAAGGGTGATTGAATTTGCCGTTCTTCGGCGTCTAAGTCGTCTGACGGAGCTCGCTGACTCGGTCGGTAGTGCAAGCCAGACGGTTGGGGAGCGAGGGGATCTCCCGGGGAAAATATCGCCGACCGCTCACTCGAGCTCGGAAAGTGTCGAGGACTCGGACTGAAGAGTACACCCGATGCCGCTGTTATTCTGACCTCGAAGAAATGGAACAGTTTGCTTTCCTTGATATGCTCAGATCTCAAGTCTAGAACGATGATCAGATCTCCTCCCAGTGATTACATGCGCTGATATCTACTCCGATCCCCTCCGACTGCTTCTCTTTTCCGCTCTTTCACCTGAAGGGAGGGTCGGGGCCCTAATCGGGGAGTATCGGCGGGCGCGATTCGGGGTGCCGATCCCCCCCCCCGGCCGTCGCCCGCCATTCTACGATATTCTCATAGAGCCCCGTTCCCTCATAGATTTCGTCTCCTCCCCTCCCGTTTTGTCGAGTCGGGGAAATCGGGCTGAAACTATTACAGGGTGGAGTGAGCATACTTGTATGATGTGATCCATGTGGTCTGCTGCTCTTGGCCGGCCGGCCGGCCTGCCCGCCTAGCTCCCTCGCTGGACCGGAGGGAAACTAGTGAAACGAGCTCTGCTGCATGTCCCCATATTAGTAAGTAAGGCTCCAGGCTTACTCGCCCGTCTTTCTGTCGATCTCACTCATCGTTTCGATTAAAGGGCATCATGACTGTAATTGATGCGACCCGCAGAGCTGTGTGCCTTTTGACGGGGAAACTTCGGACATACCCCGGGGGTATCTCCGGGAGAAAAGAGGATCGAATCTCGCAATCGCCATTTTTCCATCAGCCAGGGCATCTTCTGAAATATACTGCGAATATTCCGGATCACTCGGGTTTCAGAGCGGAGCCGAACATTACCTAGTGCCGGGGCGAGGGGGAAGTCAGAATAAGTCTCCCCGGATGACGGCGGTCGTTCTAGGCCCTCCGGAACCCTGTCATCCCGCAAAGCTCGAACGGACTCGACCCTCAGGGTCAACAACAGGGTCTAGCATCGAAGCTATATCGGAAACTGGATAGGAGAAAGAAATTAGGACGGACCGAAGATCCGAGATTGATAGTCTCTGATGAACACAAAGTGAGGTGGGGTGGGGTGAAACGGGTGTGGCAGCCGAACGAACGAGAAAATGAACGGACGGCATTGAGAATTATCCTCACTCATCAGATATCTCGGCAGATCGAGGGAGCGAGCTTGCCTGCCGGACATCAACTCCAAAAATGATGCTAGCAGGTGCTCCGTGTGGAATCTGTGCCAAAACGGGGCGCCGGACTCGATCGGGCTCTCTCTGAAGATGCCGAGCCCTAGACACGCTCAGTATCCATGAAAGAATCGACGAAAGCCCGACTCATTAGCGCTCCTTTCCGTCTCGTGCAATGATTGTACATTTCTATAGGGAGATTTATCTCGCTTTGTTCGGGGGCAGGAATCGACAAAATCTCTATGTGGAAATCAACGTGAACTGCAGAAGTTCTGAGCGGGAAAGAATTTAGACGTCCCGTTAAAAAATGCGTTTACTCCTCTGCGGGGATGACAAACATTGCAAAAGACATCTGTTTCAGTTTCAGGAACCGTCAAAGAAGTGAGCACGTTAGCATACCTTGAAGAACAAAGGGTTGGCCGGTGGTGCGCGTTGTTGCTTGTAGTCATAAAAGTTTATGAAGAAACCAGAGAACTCCGGACAGGCCGGTGGGGATGTCATTGAAGACGACCATGCGCATAGTCAAAGTTTCTTCTCTCGCTAGCTCGCTCGTTCTCTTCGACTTCGTTTGCGTATGAGTGTATGCATTAGCGTCGACCGTATGTAGACGTATGCGGTCGTTTGTGAGTGTGTTTGTCAGCGTGAGAAAGCGAGAGTGATGCGCGGGGAAAGAGAGGACACCACTGGAAGACTGTGTGAATGTCAGCTGTATTTTAAAGCGGCGGCTGCTGCTGCTGCTGCTTCTCAAACCAGGATGCGTTCTTTGCTCAGAGGACGTCGTTTATGACTCACAAGCTGGACGTTTGAAGATCGTGTCCGTGCCGCCTAATTTGTGTCTCAACGAATTATTTCAATAAAACTTCTGAACGTTGAGCACGGTGATGCTGTCGCGCTGTCGTCATCGTGGTCAACGGCAAGCGAGCTCATTCCAGTAGCTTTTAGCTGCAGAAAATCTTCGGTGATCCCCAGTGACGCCCTCAGGGTAACTCCTTCCGTAGAGACAGGCTTGCCGCACGCATCACTTCCACGGTCATAACCAATCAAAGAGAGCGCGACTGTGAGAGGTCGATATTGAGACTGATATAGGTAATTAGACTGACTGACGATGAGTTCCGATATCGGAATCAATCTCGATCGCGATGCTCCCATGGCAACGGTGCGCCCAATCAGCCCGCATCTTCTACATCGCCATTACTCTCTGCTGAAGATTGTAGTGAGATTGATTGGCTGCTCGGCCAGCAAAACGAAGCGGAGCGGACATCAGCAGACACCAGCAGAGTACGATTCGAGAGCAAACAGGCCCGAAAACCGAGAGAGAAGGTCTCGGGACCAGATTCGCAACATCAGAACACGGCAATGCCTCAATCCGCGGACGAAGATATTCAGGACACTGACGACGGTCAGGCCGAGTCTTGTTTCATTGAGCGTTAATCCAAAGTTCTTTTTTGTGTTCTAATAAAGTTTACGGGGGCTGAGGCCGCGAAAGCCGGCAGCAATGACATTGCGTGACAGTTTTTGAAACTTTGTGCTCGTCATCGTCTTCGACTTCGGCATCGCGCTTTATACGATGCGTCGTCAACGACTCTGGGACTCTGACTGCGACTCGTTGGACGAGCGAGCGAAAGAGTGAGCGCCTTTCTGCTCCCTTGAAACCCTTAAAGTTTAATACCGACTTCGTGAGGCTGGCTACGACGAGTAAGAACTCCACGAATACTTCAGATGCCGTCCTTTCATCTGTCCCTCTCTTCCTCGTCTGATATCCTCCGATCGAAACATCGACTATTTACAGAAAAATTCTGTAACGAGCCACCTGCATAGAGTTGTTTCTCGATCAAGAACGATGTTCGCATCTGTGGGTGCGATGGAGCTCGGCTCTCCGCGCAATCCGGCTTCCCAAAGCCAGGCCTCCGTCATCCAGCCCCGGTTCGTGCGGCAGTCTCTCGGAGCTCGAACGAACCGCGACCATGTACTGGCTCGGCTCCCCTACCACAGGCGACGAGCTCGTAGTTGGCACTTGCTCAGTAGACCGGGGGTTTGAGGTTTGCGGGCTCGAAACTCCGGCTGACTGCCAGGCTGGCTGAGAGTCGCAGGGGACTACGGGGAAAGGGACGTTGTCAGAGGGAGGGGGAGACTTAAATATACATTGTTAATAATAGACCGTGAGGCGCTGCTTTGATTAACGACATAGAGCTAAAGGTGGCACTATTCGCACCGTTCGCTCGCTTCGCGCCTATGGAAACGCTGCTTCCTAACATAAGTCTGTCCGTCCATTTTTGTGCGCCCGTGAAAGAGATAATTATGGTGCTAAGAATTTCCCTCTGCATTTCCACGACATTTATCAAAAAGATTTTCTCCCCCGACGTTCTCTTATGCGACCGGAGCAAGAACAAAAAAAGAAGCTTGTGCTCGCGAAATCAGACAAAAAGGAGATGAACATTAGCAGTTTCCGAGAACGAGGCCCTGAATTAACGTGGGCACCCGCCGATCTGTTCTGGTAACTCTCGTGCCGGTCAAGAGTCCAATTCTCCTTCGTTCAGTAGACAAGGATTCCGCGCTGCATAAAGGGCGAAGGATAGCTCAGGAGGTGGTGGTGTGCCACACAACCATTCCGTTCACTCACCGAGCTCACGGAACAACGCTGTGCTCGAGGGTCACGTTCGAGGAATCGACACGGAGCACTTGCAAGCCACTAATAGGCGATCAAGTGAATGTTTCCCACTGCATAGACGATAACGATCGCTCTATTAGGCATACGAGATTTTGTAGGATTCTGCGAAGCCGTTGACACAATAGTTTTCCCCGTTCGGAACGGAATGTATTTCGATATAGGAATGTTCTTCCAACCTCCCGAGATTGCTGCGACACGGGGAACGACACAAAAGAGGGGATCCTTCGATTAGTCGTAGTTTTTTAATGATTGTCATTGCCTGATGTTCGGTCGTCCGGTGTTTCGCCTTTTCGCCTCTCGCGCAGTATATTCAGCTGTAGCGTCAGCGGAAAAATGTAGGCTTTCATCAAAATCCGATCCAGAGGCTGAAACATCGGTCGATCGGTAGAACCGTCGGAGCTAAGGCCTCCGAAAGCAATACAGTGGAGCACCGTTCGAGGAATCCCCAAAACTAAGCGGGAACACGGTGACTCGTTTCTCCTCATTTCAGAGCCGAAATTGAATCTTTGGAAGGAAAATTCCATCGGGCCCCCAGTCAAATACCTAGATGCACAAACATCGGGAGATGATTTATGTTTGACAATGACACGGACGATCAACAAGCGCCGGCTCATCAATGTATTTCCCTGCTGCGGTCCTATCCATCATGGGTGTCGATGGAAATGATCCACGTTACCTGGGTCTGATCAAGGGGGTAATAAATTGAAACTTTTCATAATTATCCTGGCTGATCCCTCCGCCATTTGTTTCCCGACGAGACAGGCGTCAGTCGTTGTTGTCGCTCTTCTTGTTCCCCGATTCGTAAGCCCCATATTTATGGCCGCCAGCGACTCTTATCCAATGCACATAATCTACCGGAAAAAAAGCATTACAAAATGAAGGAGATGATTGCCACGATTTTCGGCTCCAGAATGTTTCCGACCACCATCGGTTCAAGAATCTCGATCGAGTCTCCGAAAAAGAAGATTTTTCTCAGAGACGACTGCCTCGATCAACTATTGTCTTCTCTGATGGTCCCACTAGTTCGAACGTATTGGGATTCACGGTAGACGTTCGTCAGGAGACGCTAGTCCGATTGACGAGCTCAGACGCAACAGACAAGGTTTTCCAGCTCACTGAACTCGCCGTTGTTGGAATCATTCCCATTAAATTCACCCTTGGAATTCTGAATCGAGTTTCATATGATGAAGTAATACTCTCAGCTATCCACGCCGTCGATCGGTCTAAGTGAGTGCCAGCGAGCGGCGGGATCAACAGCAGCCACTGAGCCGAATGACGCTTCACACTCGGTTGCATATGGAGGAAGGGTTTCATCGAAGACTTCTGGCGAATAACCCGCCCCGGGATTTCTGACGGGAGCTCCTCTCCGACCGCTACCGATCTTCGGGTACTCGGATGAGAAAGTGACGCGAAGCAAACCCCTCGGGGAATTCTCCCATTCCCCACTAGATCTACGAGGTATCGGACGGAAGCGGGATGTGGAAGGCAGCCCCGGAGGAAAATTCAATCTTCCCCATGGCGGTAAACGAGCGTTTCAGTCCCCTTGAGATTGGGAGGAGCTGTTTAAGAAATTCTGCTAACTTCGGAGCGCTTTCGGACTTGACCCTGTTCGTGTTTCCAGCAATTCTCAGATCCGATCCGGTAGCCTTCACATTTCTCCCACGCGGCTCCACAGAGCACCAAGGTCAGAAGGTGTTCTGGCAGGACGGTCAGAAATCCTGCGTGAAAAACCAATCCAGCGATAAACGAATGGTATTAACACGTGCAGGATAGGGAAAGCTTCATCGAAGGAATATGTACGTTTTCGGGAACAGCTCTCCCTTCTTGATTAGTTCCCTCTTGAGGATAACGGTCCGAGGTACGATGCTCTGAGCTCATACGCGAGATGCAAATCCTTGCACGGAACTATGCGTGATGATTCTAACTGCGACTCACGAATCGCCATTGAGAGAATCCGCCACGCGTGAGAAACATATATCTCCCGGGATTGTCTGATAGAATGTCGTGAAAACCCCATCGTACTCGTGAATAACGGGAGGAGGAATCCCAGATAAGAAATTATCCGGCTATATGTACATTTTCTGCGAATAGAATGGAAAAACCGAACGAAGCGTGGTGCACTCGATCCCGACAGCCGCGGGATTCAAGCGGAACGATCCTCGTAGGTTATTCAGGTGCAGACTCAATTTTTCCTCCACTCAAATCCGTCTCAACACCATCGTCGACCTCAATGTGTGTGAGTTCGTCTCTTATCTCGAAAGAATGCAGCCGGATCCGGCTCGCAAGGTGGGCTATGCGCGGAATCTCTTTCACTGGTCGGGCATTCTGAGATCGTCATGTCGTCGTTGTATAAACGCTATCGCTCTGCGCCGATGATATAAAGAGATAGCACAACAGTCTTAATTCGAAGATAAGCCTGGGAATGAAGCAATTGATCGATAGCGGAATGTAATATTTTGATTCTCTCAGCTGGGTCATGGCGTGAGCCCATTTTGAGCTCGGAGCACGAAACGTCGAAGCGATCTGATACATTGCCGCAAATTCTTGCGGCCTCAGAACCGAGATTCCGCATTTCTGTGCTCTGCCGACACCGATGGGAGAACTCTAGGGTTCCGCTTCCCGGGACCACGAGAGGGATAGGATTGTGAAGGTTGGAGTATCCAAGCTACACTGGCCAGGAGTTCGGGTAGGAGTTCGCTTTCTCGGGTCTCACTTCCTATTCTCTATTGAACTACCGAGTACGATTATCCGCGTTTTCCTTTGGCCTTCCTAGGTTAAGCCATCCAAATGCTCGGCGAGCGGCACTCACAGATCACACAATCTAAAGCAAGTCGTCAAAGGAGCTGAAGGGAGGCTACGCTGATTTGCTGATAAAGACTTTTTGATCGTCATCTGGTTCTCCCCTCTGTCCAGGAACGAGCATCTCCGGGTTGGACCGAATTAGCTCATACCCAGCCTCAACCCATCGTCGGCGTACTGCTTCGAAGAGTGCTCAGAGAACCTCCGAGTTTCCGGTCGAAAGCAGGAATCCCCGCAGTGTCCGTCGCGTTCTTGCCGCCGGCGCCATCCCCATGTTTTTCAAAATCTTCACGAGATCCCCCGTTCCCATTTCTCTCGGTAAGCCTCGAGCGCTGGCGCTCGGATTTGAATCCAAGCACACGCCTCTCTCATTTGTGGAGCGTCTTCGCGAATTGAGCTTCTCAACTCGGAAGGAAGTTAATATTCTGGTGCAGTACCAGACTCACTGTTGCTGAGTTCATCCGGGGATGTTGACGTTAAATTTCTCCATCATGAGCATATTATTTCAGTATTTTCCTTATTTTTCCGCAGAAAAGCTGGAACCAGAGAGCGAAAACGGAGCCGATGACGATGTTCGGCGAAATTTCTGAGCAGACGGAGAATATACAATATGGGATGAAATTCCAAGCCCATCGACTTTCTCAGACGCAGCGCTGGCGACAATAGCGAAGTGCACCCGACAGAAGTCCACAAAACCTTCGTTCATCAGGTACTTTCGAACTTGACCACTTCAGCCTAGTTCGAAGTTCGGCCGGCGCTGGCGCCACTGGGCTTTGAAGCCGAGGCAGGAGAAGAGCCCGCCTATGCGGAGGCGCCTCCTCTGATCAAAACATGGGCGGGTTCCGCTGGCATCTGAGCTGCCTGCTGGCTGGCTGCTAGCGGCCGGGTTGGTTGGCTCTCTTTGCTGCTCTGTCGGTGTGTCCGCGCCAGGTCCGGCTGCTTTTGGTTCGTCCGCGAAATGTTCCTTCAGTTAGCTCAGTCTGTGCGTGAGTGGTGAACAAGCGAACGAACGACGGTGGTGTGTAGCTGTCCACAAGCGGCCACGGACAGACGGTGCGAGGCTGTTCGCCCATATCAGCCCATAATCCACCCCGTCGAGACCAACCATGGTCCTCCGTTCGCGGGCCTAACAGGACGAGGGCCTGGAAAAGGCTTCGCTGGGGCTCGCTCGTGGAACACGGTTCAGTTTGCCGTCGATTTCGGTGTTCTCGCGGGAGGCTACCAACAACCGATGAGGTTATCATCCGGACCTGGAGAACGTAGCGCGTAGTCTCATGAGCATCAGTGCAGCTGCATCTGCGAAGCAGCAGTCTCGTGAATGCGCGCGAGTTGCAACTCGCAACGTCGGAAGACTCTCAGATAAAAGTCTCCGGTCGACGAACCCCGAAAATGTCGCCACCGTTGATGTGCAAATGAGTGCAATCGCTCTCGATAGTTAGAGGATACTCGTAGAGTGAGTGTTGTGCCGCGCGGATCTGTGGAAAACGAGTACCTGCGAATAGCTCCGTCGAATAAACTCATCAATCAAGTGCTTGACGAACTGGTGGTCAGATCCGCACCAGATCCACGCGCACTACTGAATCCGCGAGTGAAGAGTGACGTGGTGCCAGCCGAAGAATCGAACAGCTGACGAAACGGACGACGGCTACAGCTGCTGCAGCGGCTACAAGACCGTGCTGCAGGTGGAGCGGAGAAGTGTGATAGGACGCCGTGGTCGACGTAGCCGTTGCTGTCGTTCCCATACAGCTCATCCGATCAGCTGATCATGAGCCACTTGAGCGCGATGTACGCTACGAAGAGACGGAGAAGGAACTCCAAAAGGTGAAAATCTTTTTCTCTCTCCGCGGTGAAAATAGGAATAAATCGATGGCTGGAGTGCTAATATCGTGGAGCTAGCCCCCAAAGGAGCGACGAAACGCCAGTCCCACCGACGGGAGCTACCCTCCTGCTGGTCGAGGAAATGAGAGGTCTCAGAGTATCGTGGAAGAGAGTTCGTCTCATGGACTCATGACATGGAGGAAACATGGTCAGCAGAATCGTTGATAGGGGCGACGTGATTTTTCCCGAGAACTCACAGAGGAGTGATCCGTCATGACGGGATCTCGTCTATTCTGTGGAGGCCGATTCGAGCGTTGTGAAGCGTAGGAATTATCTTCGGAACTCGCGATTTGACAGTATCTGATCATCGAAGCCTCACTGCTCTGGTTTGACCGCGCGAAGCGAGCTCCGAGCGATACCCATGTGCGTTAACCGCCTTTCTCGCTCTATCGCGCATCATAGCACGATAAAGCAGCGCGGCTCGAGAGATTCGCGATAAGGATCATCGCTCGATTTATTTTTCCTTCATAAATATATGAGCTTTATGCTGCGATCCGCGACTATCGGAAGGGGAATGGAGACGTGTAGCATGATACTCGAGCACTTTAGAAGCGAATCCGATACTTCCCGATACCATTGTGGAAGTTCTCGCTTTTGTCAAGTTTGTTCATATGGCCTTGTCGCCGTTAGTATCCCTCGATCGGGGAAGGCTCCCTGATGCCGAAAGAACGCATTCACTCGAGAAGCATTGCTTATTCGAGTGTGGGAAATTTTGGATTGCTCGACGATTTCACGTTCGGATAGAAGAGAACGGCGTCAAATGTTGTTTTTCCGATCATTATCCTTCTTACAACAACCGTGTTTATCTCTCTCTTTAGACGATACATTAGTCCGACGAAAATCGATCCAGAGGGAGAGCTCTCTTCCCTCGAGGAGCGCTTCGAGTGGACTCACGAACTTTTCTGAAATTGCTGTAGAACGGACAGACGGACAGATGGCAGGATAGAGTGGATGAGCAGTGCAGTCGATATTTCTTCTCCTTTGCTCTAAATGAAGTTCAGCCCTCTTTTGAAGACGCCCAAGCAGGAGCAGAGAGATAGAGAGGAAAGAAATAGGGTGGCCAGGGTGCCGGTCCTAATGCGAGTTTAATGGATTTATTCGGTTGGTTGATGTTTTTGTTTGAGGCTGTATTTGTTGCCGATTTGTTGAACCACCGACGAAAATAAGAGGGATGGGAAAAGAGCCTGGGAGATGTCGCCCAGGTGACGTCTGATTCTTCAGCAAGAGTCGTCGACATCATCATTGGCGAGTGGGAGTGGCCTGAGTCGTGACCATCGGCGTCAGTTCGGTTCAAGTGTCCGGTGTGTTGCAGCCGACTACTGTATGGACGTGTCGCGGGACCTTCGTGCTCGACACAAAAGCGGTACGTATTGTCAGAAGCTCTTGCGTCCAGAGTCCGGAGAAAACGTCTCGGAATGAATAATTACGCTCCTCATTCACTCTTTCTCGATTTCGAGCCCGATGAGCGTCCTCATCCGATGCCCGCTGTCGACTCGCTCGATCGGTGTTCTTTTTCCCAACGCCATCCGGAGAATTCTGCAAACCAGTTGAGGAGACTCGAAGAAAGTCTCGACGACATATAATCTTGCTTCTTGGTGTCGCCGGTCGATCGCTCCGATTCTCGGAAATGAGTTCTCGTGGTCGAGCCGAAAGGAGTAGAAATTCGAGCTGCGGTTTTTTCGCTCAGACCATCTTCCTGTCCCAATAACAATTTAGTTCGCCGCTCAACTTCCTGTCGCTTCTGAAGAAGATCACATCTTTTAGTTTTAAGGAAACCCCATGGCTAATGAAACACGGTTCTGTGAGGCGCTCCGTGAGGTGCATGGATGAATGAACGAATGAGTGACTGACTGACTGAATGGAGGTAGAAATATTAGAAACCGCGGATCGACACTGCTCGACCGGGTATCCGGGGCTCGGGACATGCGGTGAGGAAATTGAGATTTGAGCCTCGTCACCGAAGGTGGAGTTGCGCTGGGTTTTTGTGTGGGCTAGCGAAGCAGCATGTTCCCCAGACCCGCTCCATATCCCCAAGTTTGCGGTCGCTGACGAACATGCATCATCGATATCGGCGGCCATTCGGCTCTCGATTCCGATCGGCATAAGTTTCCTCGAGGGAGATTCTGTTTCCTCCATCCAATAGGCATTCCCGCGACAGACCTGCGGTCGCTTGTCGATCCAGCGACGATTGGTGAACTTGCGCGTCACTTTCATCAATAGATCTACCTAGTCTGAAGCTCTTCATTCGAGCCCTTCGACGCGATGCAGAGATTCGCTCTTGGCGGGACTCGAGACCCGAGACCGAAAGCGACTTGTTCAGTCAACCCTGAATGTTGAATTGGGTGGCGATTGAAGAGACTTCGTCCAGATTGGCGTCCGGAAAATCACTCACGCTGTAAAGGTGTAAATCGAACAGCACTCGGTAAATAAGAGTCCGTGTTCATAGTTCGCGGGATCATGTAAACCCGCTGTTATTCCTGCGCTATCGCTCGTTGCCGTGATCCGTTGTGGGCTGACGACGAAACCCGCATGCCATCAGTGATAAATGATGATTTTCTTCGGGACGATGAGAAGCCAGAAATCGTCGAGCAGTGCGGCTGTCCGTAAGCGACTGAGTTGCTTGGCTCGTCTGCATCACTTGCGATCTTGATCTTCAGCGGCAAAAATCTACCGGAGTGTACTGTCCCGATGTGTTTGGCGATTCCAAGATCCCGATGCACTGGATCCACGACGCTCCGAAGAAGATCGAATCTCCCCGGGCAGGTATCGAAAACCCCACCGAAATCGGAGCAATTCTGTATCTTATGCGGTCCTCGCTTTTCCGCAATGCGAGACCGCAAAAGCCTCGACTGCCGGGACTCGAATCAGCTTCCGAAGGAAGGATGTCGATTCGAACTTCCCTGCCTCTCACTGCCGACGTGTGGCAAGTTGCGCCTCAAATACCATCTATTCTGGATATTTCCGCTGGCATGACGAGCAGAGCCCGGTGGTTCGCGGCCGGAACCGTCCGCCTCCCGAAGTCTTCGGAGGGACTTATATGACGAGGTTTTGCGCGAAGCTCCCGGGGAGCAACTTGCTTTAGCACCCCCGATGGCAATAGGAATTTTTTGACAGAAAGCGGAGCTCATACCAGAACTGTTCCCTCTGATTCCTTTCGCTCCCGAAGTTCTCAACCAGGGACGGCGGAAGTCTACCCGACCGAGGTCCCGTTCGCGCGAGTTCCTTGGCGACGGAAAGCGGTGACATGAAGTCTAAAGCATTTTCTATTCTCTTTTCAGGGAAGAGTGAGT
Organism: Galendromus occidentalis; assembly: GCF_000255335.2. Taxonomy (NCBI): domain Eukaryota; kingdom Metazoa; phylum Arthropoda; class Arachnida; order Mesostigmata; family Phytoseiidae; genus Galendromus; species Galendromus occidentalis. The sequence continues at coordinate 204,174 of NW_003803940.1, forward strand.
ATCTACTCAGTGGCATTCACCTGTTGGTAATTGAGGGTTGCGGATATCGGGAACAGGCAAGGGTTCAAAGAGACTCCGAATATGCAGAAAGAGAAAGATGTAGCCGAATGATCGAGTGAGAAATCGGTGGGATTTCAGCGATGAATGATTGCGGTCGAGTGCGGTCTGTGTTAATTGGCGCTTTGACGTGGTTCGGTGACCGACTTCCTGCGGTTTTGTCGATTTGCTGCGGCGGCGACTTCTTTTGCGGCTACGGAACTACTTCGTCGTCGTCGTCTTCCCTCGTCCTCTTCTTCTGCACTTTGAGCTGATTGTGGTTTTTTGAAACATACAACCCGAGGCTGCCGCTGCCGCCGCCGCCGCAGAGCCCCCATAGATTTCGTCATGTGTGATTGTGGTGCGGTAATTAGCAGCCGCAGGAGTCGAACGATTGCTTTTGCCTACGATCGTCGTCGACTTCGTCATCGTCGATGATGGTCTCTGGCGCCAAGTCGGTTCCCGTCTTCGTCTTGATTTCTCTTTCTTTTCTCGCTGGCTGACTTCTGATTTTTCTGATTCATCAGAAATGGTTTTCTACAGGAACAGAAGCACCACAAGTTGTCCGACGGCTGTCCAATCGACCGTCCGTCCGTCCGTCCATCCGTGCGTCTGTCCGTCAGTTCCTCTGACCGACTGGCTCGCCAGCGAGCGGCTCCGTCCGTCAGTCCGACTGACTGACCGACCGACCATCTATTTGTGAAGCAGGCGTTCAAGCATGAACAGGCGTATGAATGATTACGTACTGCTTGCGCCAGACCCCATACACTCGATGGATAGGTGGACAATGGAGCTTATCCTAGCCAATTGAAAATTTCGTCCATCCAATGCCTGCTGCCGGTCGCTTCTCTTCTGGTCCTTATACACCTAGCTCACTGTTTCGGAGGGGAACCGCGAGGCGATCGGAGTAGCGATTCAATTCAGAGGCCAGTCCGCTAAGAAGCCACGACTGATTTTGACGGATGGAGTCCAGAGACACCCACGAGCTTGGCCGGACAGACATGAGGGAGACATGATCACCGATATTTATGGCTTGGCGCAAGGTCCTCGGACGGGGCTCGTAATCAAAGGTCGAACCCTGCTCAGGAGCCCGAGAAGCTCTAAATGTGCATTCGAGCGAGAATTCCTCGTCGAGAATTATTCGAATTCGATCTCATCGCGAAGGAACCATGGGAGCGCTCCTAATCTGAAGTAGGGAACTGCAAAGACCCATTAATGTGAACGACAACCGACGACGTTTCCGAATCGAGACGTAATCGTTGACTTTTGTACGTTTGTGCCAAGGGACCGACGGACGTCGATTTTGGGGACGAACAAACTGGCGAGCTGAGCGAAAGAGCGACTAACCGACGGACGGACGGGCTGGGTGAAGATCAGACCTACGGAACGATAGACGCAGGCTGCGACAGCGAAATGAAGAATGCTTTTTCCGCTTGGGAGAACTTCAGACTTTTGACGTAATTTCAGCCCGGAGAGCGTTTTGTGATCTGTACCGTTAGCTTTAAAACGGAAACACAGCTGCCAACATCGAGCGACACATCACCTGGTCGTCGTCGTTGTGCATCAAACGCCCACAGAACGTTCTTTTTAGCTCGCGATGAGGACGCGTTTCTATCAAATCGAGAATCGAATATGTTTGTAAGCTCGCGACACGACGAACGAGTACGATTCAACGATTCTAATCGTCGTGAACGCCGATCTGAGCTTTGCGTTTCTTTCGACGCCTGTGTGTTTGAGGAATGACTCTTTTTTTCTGTCGATCGCAGAAAACAATGTGAATGCACAAACTGGGAACAGAGCGAAAGCACAAACCACAGAACGGAGAAGATTCCCTGAACGATTTCTTACGTGAACGCGAGAAAAATTCTCGATAGAGAGGAATTCGATTGAGAACGAAGAATTTATCTTCAAGAAGTCGGATAGACGCACGAGGCTGGTCAGCGTTCGCCTCGTTCCAAAAAATCTTCCTTCTCCATCTTTTCTTGCTTTCCTCTTTCAAACGTCGCTTCGAAATGAAGATTGCGAATGGATACCCATCCGATCGAGTCTGAGACTCGATATCTGCATTCGAACTAGCGCCAGGCATGCGTGGCTTGTCGAGCGAAAGTCATGCTTTACGATGACGGTGAACGAAAAGTTCAGGGGGATTCTTAGGAAGAAGAGCAGAGAAAAAGCAAGAACACAACAGACCACGTCAGGTTCGAAAAAGCGGAATTTACAGCCAGGGAGTGCCAGAGGAACGCGCGCGTCGGCTCGCCAAACTGTCCGTGGAGTAGCTAACACGTCCCGACTGTGTACGTCGCCGTTCCCATTCACACTGCGGTGCACTGTTGCGCCGCCTCCTCCTTTCCTCTCCATTATCCTCCTCCTATATTTCTGCCTCCGGTTTTCGGCGCATTCGGAACTGCGTTTTTTGGACCCCGTTGGACCGTTGCCGCTGGAAAAACTCTCATCCCAAGACTTCCGACGCTTCGTATTTAGGGGGAGTTTTCTCTGCACGATGCGCATTCTCGGGAGGTAGCTGGGACTCCTCGATTTGGACCAAATGACCGTAAACTCTCTGCTCCGAAAACTCTCGCGAATACGACTATTCGTCTTCGGATCCTAGTTGAGCTCCTCGGCTAAAGCTCTCTGTTGTTTCGCGCAGATTCTCTGCGATGTCGTTAAGGAAATGGAAACTCTCTCCATCATGGATCTCGGTTCTCAGTTGTACGCAACGCGATGATGTTTCCTACTCCGATAATAATAAAAATAATGATGATAAACTCGGAGATTGTGCCGCCGCTCCCGTCGAATGGGTGTGATCTCCCATCGGTGGCATCGTCGTCATCATCCTCGGCATTATTATCGGCCGAGGTGTGGGTCGTGATTCTGAAACAGATGGTACACGAAAGGAATCCTCCTGAACTCAAACATCATCAAGCTCGGAAACGAGATTGTTCGCTAGCGAGCCCACTGGCTTGCCGTAAGATGTTTCCTTTTTATGGGCTACCAATCTATCTCGTACACATCGCTTCGAGCGATCTGCGTCCGAGCTCTTCGTAATCTCGAAAGATAATTCAGCCGCGCAGTACTCGTCTTTTAATTGCTATTGATGCTCGGGAGGCAAATGGCGCGGTATCCTCCGGTCCATGGAATTTCAGGGAATTTGAGCGGCGAACTTATCCTCCGTCGATGAAAATTGTTCGTTTCGCTGCAGGAGTCATTTCGGTTCGAAACCTCGGAGAAGCCTTGGGCTCGAGCGGAAATCTATTGCCGTGGCCTCGGAGGAGCCCCGGGCTCGAGTGGAAATCTATTGCGGTGCTCCGCACATGCTACCTGCGCGGAAAGTCTCTTCGGCGATATTTATTTCGCCTGAATCTGACAGTCCGTCGCCCTCTTCATCCAGACAAGCGTTCGGATATAATGACAGAATGTTGATATTCTTCCATCGTACGGGAGAATTCTGTGTCTTGTTTCCTTTTTTTTGTTGTCGTCACCGCCGTCATCTCGCTGCTTTCTTGCTTGTTTCGTTCGAGTGCTTCGTCTGTTGTTATCTGCCCGGCTAAATCAGACTAAATTATGCCGACATTCGGCTCTGCCAACTTTATCTCGAACAGTTGATCTGGCGAAGTCGTTTTGGCTCTTCTGTCCGAGTCGACGGTCGGACGAAGTCGACACCAGCAGAAGGGCCGGGACGGTTTCTTTCTTTTTCTGCAGTTAACATTATGCACAAAAATTCTCGGCGGAAACTGGCCCATGGACGGAGTCCCACAATTCGCAGCCGAGGCTCGAAGACGTGTATCGCGTACTAGTACATACATAGTTGAGATCGGAGGAGAGGAGGGCAGAAGATAACGGGCTGACTAGCTGAGAGGCTTGAACAAGAGACGAAAATGAATTCTGTGTACGCCGGGGACAGATGCTGCTTCAATCCGATGAGTCGTCGAGCAGATGACAGGTGACATGTGTAATGACTTGAGATGGATGTTCTCCGCCTTTCAGATCGCTGCCGACGATAAGAGACGAATTTGAATTAAGAGAGACCTCCTGACGTAGCGAGTTTCGCTCGTCGCAGGGGATACCTCGTTGGGAGAAGAGGACGTTCACATTTGATGGAACTTCCGTCGTCTGAAGTTTTTTTTGGGTAACATGTCGGTTCGGGGCTACTGAGGGGAGTAAACGTCTCGGATGAGCTCCAAAGTCGAGAGTCAGAGCGAGATTACACGCGCTCGCGGGATGATGATGGGAGTATCTAGTGATGCCCGGCTAATGAAGGCCCTCCAGCTCCTACCTGTATCGCTTCAACGAGGCGTAGGGTGGCTCGCTGTAATGTTCGCCGGGATGACCGACATTATTAACATATTGCGCGATGGGGAGACTCCTCCGCTGAATTGCCTCTCGATAGGTTGTAAAAGGCTGCAGCTCGGATGATAGGCGCGCAAGCGAGCCGTTTCGTACGCCGAGGTACATCTGAGAAAGTGGCTGGCGGGCATCTTGGAAACCGAATGGGATTCGAATCAATTCGAAGTCAAGAAACGAGCGGCCTCGTTCCCATCTTCGCCGCGAGGCTCGATCCGACAGCAGTCAGCTCCTGTCGCATAGAATTTAAGAACGATCAATCCGTCAGACCGAATTGGATCGAGCTAATGAATCGTCTGTCGAGATTTGGCTTCTGTTCGCTCGGTCGCGGTGACAAACTCCTTTTTCGATCGGCGTGGTCCGACGACGCTCGTGAATCGGAGCACAATAGCGCCACACGGACGGCGAAGAGCTCTTATCTCTCCTGATCAGCGCTATATTTTTGCGACCGGAACACCGCTACCGCATAATATCGACCATTGAGGTTCTCGCACCGTCTTCTGGGAATTTCCAGAAGGGGAAAATCACGCCATCTCGATTTCTCCGCGAGATAGTTCTCCCGAGTCCCAAGATGGCATCACCCGGGACGATCCCGTTCCCCATCTGAGCAATGGTGATCCCCATCGATATTTTCGGAGCAGTATTCGGAGTTCCGCTCGTCGGAAGTATGTCAGTCAGTACCCCATTGTTGATATGGGTGAAGTCGTGGCGTGACCAGGGCGCGAGAATTATGAACGGCTCGAGCTACAACAACTGTAACGTCGTCGATGACGATGACGACACCAACAACAACAACGGGAGGCCGAAGAAGAACAATTTGTGTTTTCTGGCGGCGGTGGTCTCGGTACGGCACGACCGCGTCTGTCATTTCGATCAATCAATCATTAGCGCAGGCTTATTATGTGCAAGCTAGCGCGGTCCAGAGAAACAGGGGAGCGAACGGAGAAGCGACCGGGGAGGGTCTTACGTAAGTTTTCTTCATGTGCTGCGATCGCTGTCGTCGTCGTCTTCTTCTTGTCCGTTCCCGACGGCGGCGGCGGTGGTGGTGGACGCTGTGGTGCTCGGACGGCGTCTTCCCCTCATCAATCAGTCAGAAGATCTTCTCGTCTACATACATCCGAGAAGAAGCCTCAACTCAAGTCATCATTAGCCACAAGACGACGAATTAGAACGAGGACCGAAAACAAAAGCCGAATCGAAATAAGCAGAAGAGGACTACGACCAAAAGACGTGTACCGACGCATTCGGGAAGGGACATGACGATTTTCTCGTGACTTCAGTGGAGCGAATCGTGATCGAGATGAATTCGGAAAAAATAATTAAACCGACCGTTTTTTTCTTGTTCCTCTCTATTCCGCGAGCCCTCGGTCGCCTTGGAGGAAACCTCCAGACGCTCCCTGAGTTCCCGAAGCGAAGGGACTCAGCTCTAGGGTAGATGCGCGAGTCCTTCCTCGCTCTCCAATCGGCCGGAGCCCGCTTCCTCTGCCGATTCGATGCTCTATCCGAGTTCCACCGGTTGAAACTCTCACCGGTTACTCTACTGGTGGTTTTCGTCGTCATGTTGCGCCGTGCGAAGTGATGCACGAAGTCCGAGCGACTATCACAATGTCTGCCCGTCTGACAAACTCGAGCCTGACAACAAACCGGCGAAGCGGTGAGGCATACATACATCTATCTATCCCTGCAGTGACGGCGACGGCCAGGTAGTCGGGCTCATGTTCGCCTTCATGAAAGCGAGGCAATATTCGAAGCAAGCCGACGCTGGCGAACACGAACGACTGTCGAGTAAAACTTCGAATAAGTGCTCAGTGAGCGTGAACGATTGGATTTCGCGTCGCTCAAACAATGTTTGTACAAGATGAACATCATGGAGTCAGTGCGGATCGCATCCGTCGCACACATTGTTCATCTAATCCATCGAACAATGACTTGATTAACAATGTCGCGCATGAAGACACTCAGGAAGATCCAGGACGAGAGACCATCACAAAGATGATGTACCCAAATCCTAAATCTTGAATCGCCCTCGATCCCCACTTAAGCCGGAGACCGCACAGAAAGCGTCTCAAGAGAAATCGGGCGCGAGAGATTTTCGCGCAGAGACGATTGCTCCTCCGAGTCCATCGACCGAGTTCGAGCGCTAAATCTTCAGAAACGTCCACCGGATCTTTCCGCCGATCGTTCGTCCTCGTCCGGATGATGAATCCGTGCTCACGCAGTGACCTTGTGGGGAATCCCTGTGTCGTGTCCCAGGTGCGTGCACTGCGCATCCAGATCGACCCGGTCTTCTTTGCACGCAAGAGACACGTGAGCGACTCACGCCAAGACGTGAGGGTGTGAACTGTCTATCCAGAAAGCAGCCGACGACTCCCGTTTACTTCCTCGCGGATCCGGGAATCGAGAGAGCATATGTATATACATATGACGGCTCGGAATAATGTTCCTATTCATGTGAGCCGACGCAATGGGTGAATAGTTCTTCTGAGCATCGGAAGAAGTATCGATCGGAAATTTCATTTATTACTATGTAGAATCAGTTGCTCATCTGTAGCGTTTGGCTGAACAAAATTCATTTTATAATGGGTTACCAGAGCCACTGAGTGTCGCAAGGTTGAACGCTTCGGGTCGAGCCTGCTCCTCCGAAAGAAGCGGCTTCACAATTGGTCAAGGTCGAGAATTGTCTCAATTTTCGCCGCGCAGGCGATTCTCGTGCTTTGTGGACAGAAGCCCATACAGGGAGATCTGGGAAACCAACGGGAAGAGGGCAGTCGGCGCACAGCAACGATGTGAATTGAGATATGCAAAACATTTCGATCGACAGAGTGAGACAGCGTATCCACACAGACATCAGTAGAGACCACAATCCATTGAATCCATTTCCAACCTGTCGTTACGTGATGGGATTCAAGCTGCACGCGAACGGTATTCGCTGGAGCGTCTCTGATACATGTCATGACTTCTCCAGGGTTCCTCTTCCGGTAACTGACGTCTTCTGGATTATAGAGTCATCATGAGGAACTCACAGCGAAATCCCAATCGAGCTCCTCCAATCCTAGAACACGCACTTGTCACCCGATATATCAGCCATTAACGGATCGAGCCCCGATTAGATAGAAGCTAATAGTCTTCATAGACCTCATATCGGAGCGATAGCGGTCAGAAAACCGTACTGGATCATAAAGGAACTGCTTGACGACACCATAAATATCGGAGGAGGCAGGGGGAGGCATGCGGAGAGGGAGACGCTCATAAACTACTCGATGCGAGAAATGACTACTCGCTGACCTCTGGCCTCACATGTTTGAGGTTCTGTCATAAAACCGCTCAGGCATCTGAGTCTCAAGTCTGCTTCAACCCCAAATTGAATTGCTTTATTTTCGTGACCACGGAGACCAAAATCAGGACGTTGAAGTCATCCGCGTAATCCGTGCGAGCAAGTCCTGGAAACGCAAAAGAAACTCAAAAGCTTTTCCGCAGTCCCTCCTGACGCTTATTGGAAGGGACGTTCAAAAATGTGGTAGAATCTCGTCACACTGGAATCCGAATGACCGGCAGAAGGAAGTCGACTGCCTTGATTAGGGCCATGAATTTCGCGGCTCGCAAAGTCTCGCAGACGACCCTCTCTCCGAGGTTGAGCGAATAAGGTGAACGTGATCCACCTCGAAACGATTCGGCACGACAAGTCTTTCCGACAGACCAGCCTGGACGAGGTCTTCGGTTCGGAGCTTGCCATAAAATCGAGGAATTCTCTACTCGAGGATATTCATTGCATCCCGGGACAGACTCCTGTGTTAGTATGTTCTCTAGTCAATCGTGACGAACTCATTGCTGCTGCTCGGTAAATACACCCTCCCAAATCAAGATAGCAACAGTTATTCTCAAATTGGTACTTGTCCTCGAAGGGTCGAGAGCAGATTGTGCTGGCTGTCGATCGCTTGTTGAGCTGCTTGTCCACCAACCGACAGGGAAACCACATGCCAGCATACATGCAATTAAATATGCGGGGTTGACAACTCAATGAATGCTGGTGGGAGGAAGCGATCGAGGTATCGAGAAGGGTTGAGAGGGTAAAACTCATTGAGCACCTGCGTCCTTTTTTCCTCCACCGCAACTCCTGAGCTTGTGTGGAGATAACTCGACTAAGTGTACATGGAGCCACGAAACCTTCCAAATAGGACAGCCATTGCGTGAATTCGATCGATGCGGATGGCTGTCAAGGGGGGTTCGCCGAGAGAAAGATGGCGGGAGATGGGCAAGCGTCTGGATGCTTTGATTTCGGTTTTTCTCTCGCAAAATCCGATAATATATATCATGTGACGCTTCTTACTCGATGATGCCTTCTTGATCCGAGTCGGAGTTTCATAGAAGCTGCCTCTTTCCGATTTTTTACGCAGGCGCTCATTCCGAACCGACCTAGGGGGCAGACATGGCGTGGGGGCTGCTCGGACGGTGTGGGAATCTTTGGGAAGAGTCTCCGAGAGTCTCGAGACTGGGGTGGGGAACGCGGAGGAGCGTATTGCATTTCCTCGAGAGAAACAAATTGCAGTAAGCATCGGACGGGGTGCACAAAACCGCCGTCGGTCGGGCAAACCCCGATTTTTTATTGTACGCGAGAGGACTCGAGGTAACGACCCGAGTACAAACAGTTCAAAGACCGCCCCGACCTGATTGGTGTAGGCAGGACGGAATGCAGCCGCATAATTATATCCGAGTTTTTGTCCCGATTATTTCAATGCTCCGATTCGAGAACCGATTGTTTATGAGTTTTTTTCCGATAGCCCACCGTTCTCGTGTTCTATGCTCCGACACTAGGACGAGCTATCGATAGATCGTACGAGGCAAATGTAAGGCGACCTCGTTCCTATGCCGAGGAGAGAACCTTTTGATCCTCAATCCTTTTGATAGTAACAGAAGCGTATGGGAAGCGAACACGACAAGCTCCCAGAAGCGAAGAATCGACGCCAGCAGACAGGGCCGAACTCGACCAGAATATTCGGAATCAAATATCGAGTTTGGAATATCGAAGCCGCCGCTACAGTCGAACCATTGATCGTTCATTTTCCTGTTTTTTTTCTGTTCAAAGCGTGAAGTCGGAGCGTGAAGTGGCGGGGCTTTGTGAGGGTGGCCAAGCAGAACGCATTACCACAACGCCCTTCATCTCCCACAGCGGCTGTCGCACCAGCAGCGGCGGACTCTGATATTTTGAGCCGTGACTGCCCATATAATCATCATCAACGTCCTCGCTATCATCTAGATCGTGTCCACCATGATACAAGTGGACCTGCAGGTGCTTGGCAGGTGCCGAGGAGGGTCATCGACATTTAACGGAGAGTCGAGAGCCAGAATCTCTCCATGATCCATGCTGAGGGCAATTCCTCGACGATCGAATATATTTCGTTCTTCTGATTCCTCTCCTACATCGCTATTCCTCGATTGGCATCAGGGAAAGACCGATCCCAAGGCGGTGTAGATGGATGAGAAATCCAAGTTGAGAGGGCTTGAGGCTCGAATGGGGAGTGCGAAGCCGGAGTTCAGATTTAGATTCGGGGCCTCGAAGTCTCCCTGGGGTGAACTTGGTTGTGTCAGTTGCTGTAGGCCGTCAGGTAGAATGGTCGGTTTCTTGGTCCGCTGGTTGGTCCATCCGTCAGTTGCTTGGTTGGTTGGTTGGATGGTTGGTTGGTCGGTCGGTGATAGCGTGAGCCCCTTCATCACATCGACGAGAGAACTTCGATAAAATTAGACTCAACAAGGCGCGCTCAAGCGGCCTGCCGACCGACCGACCGCCCGCCTGCCTGCCTGCCCGTCCACAGCTAGCACAGGCTTGAGGGCCGCCATAACAGCTCGGAGCGACGCGAACATCACCCGACTCCTCAGAAGTTCGTTGACAAGCACGATTTATTAAAAATTCCCAAGACTGTTACAAATCGATCTCTCACGAAGCATCCCCCCCGTTCCACACGTTGACTCAGTCGGTCGAGCCATCACTTGGGAAGTCCGTACGCGGCTTTCACGGAACGAGCGGTTCTGCGGAGCTCCAACTCGACTCTTGAAAACACCCTCCGATCCAGACGATGAGTTCCCTCCTCATTCCCAAATGAGAGGAATCTGAGCCCGTTTTTCTGTCCCCTGCGAGGATCTGTGCGCTGGGACCTCGTGCCACCGGTTCTCGCTCTCATCATCTTTGGAATTACAGGAGAGAGATCATCCCTCGCATTGGGTATAACGTTCCACGACCAAGATATTTGAACGGAGAAGTCTGCCCATATGACCACGTTCATTCCTTCCTCGCGAGAGGAGATTGGGCTCGTTGCCGAGGAGACGTATGGGCCAGTCGAAAGAGGGAAAGTGAACCCGATAGCGTCATCGTTCGGGGACTAAAGTGCTGAGTCGAAATAGACTTGGAGAAGAAGTCAGATGAACAAGACCGTCGTCTAGCAGTGTCTCTACTCGAGGTGGACTCCGAGAGGAATAAGGAGAGCCCTGAGGAGGGACGGGGGTTGTGGCTTGAGGTGGAGGGTATTGCGTGAGCTAGCGGCATCTTTCAGCCAAAGTCCCCTATCCGCTGCCGCCGTCGCTGCTGCTGCCGCCATGTGAAGGAACCAAAGGGGACCTAAAGTAGAAGGGGAGACAATGGCAGAGCGGGGGCAGTATTGTTGTAATACCTTTTGTAAAGAGATCCCATCTCGCAGTCAGCACAATGCCCGCCCGCTGCCTGCTCACCTGAAAGTCCGCACCGTGGTCTCGGGAGCGCATGTCCTCCGACTTCGAAGACAAGATATTCTTGGAAACACGCTCCGCTCCTTATTCAGTCTGGCTATTTTTCAGCGGGAATCCAGAGCGAAATCACATTCCTGAAAATAAATAAAAAGAAGCACAATCTTTATCGAGCTCAGCACTGATCAACGATTCGAATTTCCTCTCGAGCCGGCTGAGATTTTTTCGGACCCAACCATACCTCCAGAATTCCGGAATGTCGGGGGAAGAAGAGGATCGTCGTTTTCGCGGCAGAGCAACAAGTGAATTAAAGAATTATTCTCTCCTCTTTGCAGTGCCCGAGTGACTCCGAACGCGGGGGCAAGTTCCGTGAAGGATCTCCATCTCGGTCTCAACGGCGTATCGATAGCGCAAGGTGGTCTCGGAAACGTCGGCGGATCTCTAGGCACAACATTGAACTCACTGAGTTCGAACCAAGCTCCACCACAGCAGACGAAGTCGAATCCATCGAAACGACATCGGGAAAGACTGAACGCCGAATTGGACACGCTCGCCTCGCTTCTACCTTTCGATCAAAGTGTGTTGTCCAAGCTCGACAAATTGTCTATTCTTCGGTTGTCCGTATCCTATCTCCGAACCAAAAGCTACTTTCAAGGTGAGTCCGTAGTCATCGCCGAGATATTTTTCCAATCTGTGCCGAAGACCATTGTTCTAGAGTGAGAGCAGTACACCCACGCGAACTACGAGCATGAGCCTTAGCCGTCCCCGGCTCGGCCGTAACCGTGGAGGGAGCGGGCCTATACGGCTATCATAATAAAACGAAATAATGATATTAGTATTATTTCCACTCTGCGACTCGAAGTCAACCTTCCGCCCAAGGTCGCTTGGCAGAGAATGTGTTTATGGCCACAAATTTATTGTGTTTGCAGAAGATTCCTTCCAGTCTCTTCAGCTTGTGTTCTCTCCTGACGTAAATCCGTTTCTTATGGCCATCGTTTGTTCTTCCATAAATTGAGCTCAATTTCAAATCCCCGAATCCGAATCGACTTTGTTGGGTTCATCCGTTTTCGTTTTATCAGCCGGAGCAACGATTCCTCCGAGAGGTATAACCCCCTGGCATCTGGCGTCCCGTTGGAGTCGAAAACCGTGCCGCGAATCCGTGTCGATCGTTGATTAGTCATTTTGCTCGTTTGATCTTCTCGGTGGAATGGAAAACCCGAAAGGAACCTGGATGGTTCATTACGTAATCGAGAACGGAGCGGGAATGGGTGCGCGGACTCTTTTTTCCGTCCCCATGCGGCGGTATCGGCGCCATGATATCTTTCCTTGCCCATGGAGATAGCGTTGCGATGTGAAAACAACGAGTTTTTACGGTGGATATCTGGGAGTGCCATCGTTGCGTCGGACGCCGTCTCCGTCATCATCATAGGCGGAGGCTCACCGTCGTAAAGTTCCTCATAAAATCGAAACGTTCAGCTGGAAAGCGAGCACAAAACCAGCGCAACGAAGGTAGAAGGAGTTGCCGCGTTTGCCACCCTTCGTTACCCTGTGTCGGAGTTAATGAACTTGAATTTAGCCAGCGGCAAATGATGTGTTTATGACCACCTCGAAGCCGCGGTTAACGAGAGCAATTATGTCCGACGGAGCGGAGAGAAAGCGAGACGCCAAATATAAAAATATATAAGAAACGAATAGAGCCGAGCATCGGTATGGAGGAACATCCACCGGAGAGAGAACGGAAGAGCACCGAAGAAGATATAGATGCCAGCCTGCAATCGATAGATGCTTCATTGAGAAATCCTTCCCCGCAATACCAGGATCGAACGAAAAAACCGAACCGGTTTATTCTCGAGAGTCCGCATATCGATGCGGAGCTTTGCACGACGAACAAAAACGACGATGGTCCGCTCGCGGGCAGCCTGCTGTCGTGTTCTCTCTGACCACCGTCACGACGGACGGCGATGGCCAGCGGTAGCGACAGAGATGGCAGCCGCGGGAGGGTGGTACGGGGCCGCGTCAGATATGGATAAAAATATCTCGAAGGAGGTTCCTAGATCCTCCCACAACCGCCCCACAAATGGTTCTCCCGAAGGAAGAGAGTTGTTACAAGAGGAAAGGTGCTCTCGTTGCAGCTGCAGCCGCTGCTGCCAAAAGCGCGCGTGTACAGTACCGCGATTGCCTTGCAGACTATCTGTGCTTGGAGCGAAGAGTCTCGTAGGGCTCTCGAGCCCGAATACGACGCCGCTCAGGTAGTTCCCCGGAAAATATTCAGGAAAACTCGGAGAAAAATAGGGAAATCTCTGCCGGTCCCGTGATGTCGAATAGTTTTTTTTCTCGTAGGCCCGGAACGCGCGACGAGTCCCATACCGCGATGTCGACTCGAGTAAATCCTACCGGTTCTGCCAGAGCTCGGAGTTGTAACCTCAAAAGGGGCCCTCCGATTTTCGAACCCCTAATTACAGCTTTGGACACCTTTGCTTCAGTCGGCGGCTGTGCTGGAGAGATCGGCTGCTCACTCGATCCGTCCGAACTGGATAGCTTCACTCGAAACGAAGCTTCGAATCGAGCTGCATCGAACGATTTCCATTGAGATGTGCACGACTACGAGCATCGTTGATGCCCTGATTATAGACTTCGTCGGTGCGCTGGCTAAACATTCTCCTTTCGAATGGGCACCGATGGTCCTGCCCTGACCGAGTATGGCTCCATACCGCGTCCTTGTTCGAGACATTCATTCCGCCTGTATTCCCAGTGCCCACCGAAAAACCGACAGGCTTGTCCAACGTAACACTGGTTAGCGCGATGGGTGCCTCGAGCAGCTGTCAAAAATCGAGAAGGACCGAACGGCAGCCTGGCCGACCAGCAACTGTCGCATCGGCTATCCATCGTTCGATTCGCTCACTTGTCTTGTGTTGCATTTACGAAAAAAATTGATTTGGCTCTTGTGGTGCATTTTTTTTTCTCCGGCGAATTCAAAGCCGAAGCTACGGAAAAATTACCTCCAATCAATCGATCTACAGCGACGCTGATCTCAATAGACGCAGTCTCGGAACGACGAACAAAAAAGAGGTTCTTTTCAAGCCTTCGTTCCCTCCGTCCGCTACTGTTAGCACTGCGCAGAACGATTCGAAGCGCGTGCATTTTTTTCGAGGGCTTTTCTCTGAATTTTGATTGAAAACTCGTTGCAAAATGATTGAAAAGCCCGGACGACCAGACCAGTCGGAGACGGAGCGCGAATTCAAGTCGCATCGCCGTGTTCGAAGGGAAGGATGGAAATCCCCATTCCTGAACGTTGTGTACTGCAGACCGCGAAGCTGTAGTGGCACGCGGCGCGGAAACGCAGAATGTCCGACTGAGTGAAAGAGCACCGCCGTGAAGCAGTCAATCGCATCTATCCTCGATCGTATCCGACGGGTCCGGGCACTCGATTGGTTTCTAGATCAGCGCAACCTCATTCCTCAGCATCTGATACCTGAAGGATTCTTTCGATCGTGCTCCTATCGATGGGTTTTCGCATTCGGCCTGCTAACAAGCGTCCCGATTCAGGAGGCTGACCCGATCGGTGAACTTTCGTGCATTCGTTGATTCCAAGCGCTTCCGAGCGGTCGGTCCTTCTCTCAGATTTTCTTCACAGAAGCAATCCGACTGTATCGAAGCGTAGCGCGGAGTGGACTCGCTTCTTAAACTCGTCGAGCGACGTCAAGTGATCGCAGCGAACTCCGAATCAAGAAGCGAACGAGGGCTGACCACGACGCTTCGTTCTGCGGCCCTTGTCCATGATGAATCGAAGTTTAATCCGAGACGCGAGAGCAATACGACCGATTCCCAGGTGCTCATCATCATCGATGCGTCGAGACACCGATGCTGGCGGATGCGGTGATCTTTGACATCACGACCTTGTCCGTTCAGAGGCAAATACTCAATGTGGGCTCAATCACCTGTGGGCAGTCGGAGGAATGGACATACCGACCGACCCAACAGATAGATATACCATGATGGTTGAGGCTTCACAAATGAGTTTTCACATTTGAGCCAGCGGCTCCAGTCAATCGTCGTGAGATCATGTTACCTCTATGTTTCGGACTCATTCGACTCGGCGATTCCTCCAGGGCGGCTTCGATCATGAGCAAAAGCCGATCAGCCATTGAGTTTTCGCGAATCGAACCGAAAGAATCATACACGAGGCATTCGCACGTTTTCGTCTTTCAACCTTTTCGTCCATCAGGACCTGAGCCTTGGGCAGATCCCAGCTAATCTATGAGCTTGCTGGAAGAGTTTACGACTCGCGGCTCACCACAGGCTTCGAGAGTATTCCGCTGTCTCTTTCAACCCCTTCCCCCTCCCCCTCCCCCCCTCTACCGGAATCTTCATGGAACACATCACATGGACCGCGCGTCCCGCAGTTTCCGTCCCGGGCATCCGGTACAAGACATGGTAGCTGAGGAACTTGTGGATCGCAAGATTTCACATTGTCCAGCATCGATTCCCCTCGCGGGGAAATACCGGACTGGAGGGGAAAACACATATGGAGCACTGTTATCAAGGCTCATGTGCGCCGCGGTTGCTCACCGAATCGGTCGACGAAGACAGATGATAATTTCGAGTAAACAAAAGTTGCCGGAGGGGTGTGTCGATCGCTGTATGATGGAAAACTCTAACAACGAAAGTTCCAACTCAGATCATTGATGGTTTAACGGAGTCTGATGACCTTAGACGTTTCCCGGACGTCGTTAAGCTCCTCTGAGGATTTCGAGGAGCACCAGGAGAACAAGAGCAAGATGGAGGCGGCTCATGTGGATGATGGGCTGCTTGGTTGCTTGCTCGCTCGGCGGGTTCGTGGATTCCTCGGCCATCCAGATTGGATCTGTCGAGAGTCTTTTGTAGAGCAGCTGGTGAGCGAGCGAGCGCGCGGCCGGATCAAGATTGCTCGATTAGACGCTCTGTTAACTCACTCATTCGATGATGTCGACGACCAGCACTACAACAACGGAGGAGAAGGCGAATCGACGAGGAGATTCACTCTCCTATAAAGAAGATTCATGATCTCGGCAGCGGGTGAGCCAGACGAGCAACGAAGGATTCTAAAACACAACGTTTAGGCGTTGAATGAATCGGAGGAAACGATCAGGAATGCGATCATAGATCGGAACTGGGGTGAAAAACCCCAGAGAAAGCAGAAAGGACTCTCTCGCTTCCCGGTTGACGGTTTGATTTCGAAATCGCGCTCTGTTGCGACCCTTTCCCGGGATAAATCGAGCTTTACGCGAACGACAAAATTATTCCTCATCGCGGAATGACTTCCAGCCCTCGCTCCGAATATTCCTGTCGTCCGTCGGCGCCATGCAAACCGGACGAAAATTTTAAAATTCTTCATGAGGTTTCCAAGAGAATGCCGTGGGTGGCGATGGCGGTCGCGGTCTTGGTGCTGGCGGTGGTTGTTGGAGTCGGGTTAGGGGCCAGCCGGTAACAAACGCAGGAAACTCGATCCATTGTTAAATTTCGAACAATGGCTCATTTTTTTTCTCTATTTTTCCTCTCCTTGAATTCCATGATTCAGTCAGAGCCACGTTGGCTCACTGGCTGTAGCAACACCTCTACCATGGGTCCGTCTGCATGTCCAAGCGTCCGTCAAAACGTGGACGATTTTTGTTCATTCCATCACTCGTATCCTTCGACTGAAAGCAAGTCGACAAATGTTTCGCTTGCTTGACCATGTTGCTAAGAGTGTTTGTTCACGTGAAGAGTCCAGAGAAGAATGCCCCAGACACAACATACCTCGCCTCGCCCAGATGAAATGGAAACCTCTAGAGGAAGCAACCGAGTTTTTGTCGCATTTTCTGGTCATTTTTGTATTAATTCCTTCTTTTCCGACATGAGAACCAACGCCGACGAGTTACGCAAAACGCCCATTGGGCTCCTAAGCAAGGTCGCGCGCCATAATTCGTTATGGCTGCACAGAGGGAGTCCGGAGCGACCTGTGAGCTCCTACGCCGCGTCGGCACCGCACCGTCGGCAAGGAAGACTCCAGGTGTGGAACGGGAGCAGCGTTTACTACCGCTCGATAGTTCGTGGTCCTGACACGAATTGATTGGCGGAAAAAGACGTCGTCGTCGTCGTTTGAATTCATTGAATCACTCTTCTCCTGTGCTCGTTTGAGGTTACTCGCGATCGCCCGACCCTTGATTTCATGGAGACAACGCTCATCAAGGGAAATCCGAAGTGCCCTCGTTGGGGAAATCACTTGCGACTGCTGATTTCCCACAATCTGGTTTCGTAGCACTACGGCATCGACATTGGGCAACCCTCGGGAAGAGCAGCTGACGGAATGAAAACTTACAAAGATTAGTTCACCACCGTCGACTCTGACCCGGGAGAAACGAAGAAACGAGCTTGCCCTGTGTACAGGAATTAACTTCGAACGGCGGAACTTCTCCAAGTCGAGGACCGAAAAATGTTCTCTTTGAAATTTCCTACGGGGTGCCACCCTCGCGAATCTTCCTCCATCTTGATGTTCCCAATCTCCGTCGTTTTCCCTGTCGTTCCCTCCGCGGTCGTCATCGTAATGATTAAAACCACCCACAAGCGAGTTTTCCTCAACTCAATGGAATGAACAATTTCCCGAGAGGAAGATAGCGCTGGCACAAAATCGAGGGCGTTCTATGCGGGGAAATGAGGCTTCCAGCTCCGACCCGACGAAAGCGACAGAATGGTTGTCCAGAACGAAATTCCCGGGAGACTTCTGCCCCCTCCCGGCCATTCGATCCACACGAATCGAGTCCGATATAACTCGCGCTCGGACTCTCGCCCCGAGGGATATTCAAATCATCATTCATGGGAAACTAGCCACGCCATCCGCGGATGAGCATCCTTCGGCGTTTGAGGGATGACGATCTGCTTCAATTCTAAATGATGTTGATCTGCTTCAATCCGGTCGGGAGTCACTTGCTGATCGGATGCTTCTGCTCTCATCCGATCCGGCCGGCGGACAACGTAATAGATGTTATGGTACGCCCCCCTGGACGCACGCAATGCCGCTCCTTCGAGGGACGACGGCCGCAGCCACGTCGACCGAGGACGACGACGACTGCACTAGAGTCACAGGAATGCGTTAATGGCTTCCCTCGCAGCCTCAGACAGCGTTCGGTGAAGCTTTCCGCATCTGGTATTAGTGATTGTCTTCGAATCATTCGAATTACTGAACAGTCCCTGGAGATCATAGGGAGGTTTGAAGCGTTTTGGCTCATCGTCGGATTCTCCTTTTGAAGACAAACGTTTCAAGATGGAGTGAGCGCTTTGTACGTATTGTGCACCTAATATTCCACAATATCTCATTGCGGAGCCCTTCGGATCCCGAGGAGAGACGATGTCGGGTGCTCCGCTTCCTTATAGTCACCGGAGGATGCAGTTCTGGGAATCAGAAATTCCCGCTCCTTGTCGGCCCAGCGGAGCGTCAAAAGTGAACCCACAGAGTCGGCCGAAGCCGTGGCCGATTTCTTCTCCTTGACTAGCGCGAATTCCGGCTCAATCGATTCATTTGAACGAGACCGGAATCGGCCGGCCATGGTCCCAGAGCACACTTCGGCGTCTATCCAACGGAAGCCAAGATCATCTCCGAAGTTGCCAGCTTCCGCATTCGAACCAGCGAGCTCCCGAACGAAAAGGCGTCGATGCGGTCGATGGAAATCTCGATACAATGAGCGTACGGCTCTGCGCCTCCTTCTATCTGTCACTGGACTACCCAAGCGAGTTGGACGGCTGCGCCCTGTCGTCTGAGGATCACGCTGCTCGACCCGCTTTCACGTCGAGAAATAGTTTTCCGCTGAGCTGTGGCACGTGAAAGGATTCCCCCGGAGGTATCAACAATGGAATCTGGAATCATTCAGATTCTAACAAGATATTCAGGAGATGACAGATTTTTCGTCGAGGGTGACAAGCAGCTCGTCTGACGCTAAGGCCTGACGTCGATCGACGACGAGTTGCGTAATGGGCTTCTTGTTTTTCACAGTTCACTGAGGTCGAGGGGGCGTGGGAGTCCTGCTCAGTTAGAGGTGATGGGTATATTTCTGAACCGTGGGTTCGTCCATTGGTCCGAATGCATCCCGACTCATCCTCTAGTATGATTGCAGCGCGGCGCCGGAATCGCATGCTCTGTGTACGGGCTCTGTGGAGTTAGTTCCCAGTTTGCTAAAGATGGGAGGCCCTCGCATCGAGTCGGTCGGTGGGTCGGTCGGTCGGCGGCAATTGCTTGCTGCCCGCCTGCCTAGACGGGTGAACTCAGCCGTGGCTCGATTCTCCAATCGATTTCCCTCAGCTGGCTTCGTGCGACTCACGGCGCTAACCGATCGCGCAGTTCGACGACCAGTAACGAGCCCGCTCTCATATCTGGCCTTGTAGAACTAAACAGGGAGATAGACAACACTTTTGAGAAAGCTTCGACCTTCTCTGAGTTGAATAAGTGAACCTGCTCCGGTTTCCGAGCTCATTGGGTCTGTCCCGCTTTCGGAGAACGAAAAAATTCCAGCCCCTAGCGATCCGACTCTCCGCTCCAGAGAAGGCGGTCGGGAGACTTAAACTCCAGAAATTAGTCAGTCACCTCATCTGGGGTTGGATGATTTGGTCCGCTCTGGGTTCCGGCCCAGACCCCGAAGCGGTTCGACCTGTGAGAAGTTGGTTTCGAGCCGAGTTTTTTGGTCTAGGTTATAAGGGGCATGCCACCATATTCAGAAAGTGTCTGTGATAGATAGGGAGCAAGAGCGAGCTGCATCGATTGGCGAGCCCGAAGGCGAGGTGGAGCACAAACCCCTAGCTTCTCCTGTCGGCCGGCAAGACTTTCTCGTCGTTTTCGTCGTCGTCGTCGTTTTCTTCCTCTTCTCTGCTGGTCTTACTCGCTCGGAGCAGGAAAGCGGGAATCGAGCTCACTGAGGCTTGGCGTCCGCTCGTTCGCCCTCTGTGCCGCAGCCAGCATCTCTTACCCAGCCGGCAGGTAAGCAGCGGAGCTGGCGGTCTGTGAAGGTGGAGGAAACCGACAGCAACGAGGAGTGCGATGGGAGGGTAAGACTCGGTCGGTGACTCACGAGGGTCACGAACCTTGATAATCTCCTCAGGATTTTTTCGCTCGTCTCCAAAGACTAACTAAGAATGAAGCACGACAACGAGGCACGATGAGCGGCCTTCCTCGTGGAGTCAGCCTTGTGCTTCGTTCCGCAGTTTACCGGGACGGAGATCTGTGAGGCCAAAATTTCAGAAAAATATCGGAAATCGAGTCCCCTCGGCGTCGAATGGGGAAGGAATTCCATCGAATCAGCCTCGGTCCTCACGAGAGATGCCCCGGAGCTCGTTCGGATACGAACTCCTTCCGAGCTCGCCATATTCGCACTCAGATGCTCATGGTTCGGTACGAGTTTCGCAAAGCTCAGAAAAAAAACGAATTCGAAGGGATCACTCGGAGCGAGAAAAGAGCGAAACGCAAAGCTGCCAGCCCATTGGTTGCAGGGGCGCATTATGTGAGTGAGAGATGGCTTTCTAGCTGAGTGAGGCGGCAGCGGAATAATAGCTCCCAATGGCACAGCAGTCAGATCCATCCGACGGCGGCGGCGGCAGCTCAGTGGGTTTTTCTCGCTCTCTCTCTCCCTCCCTTTTTCTCTCCGTGCCTGTCGCCGGTACAGAGGAAGCCGCGATGGCGAAATATGGTGTGGCTGACCCGCGCGGGACACTACTTAGTCAGCGGGCACTGCCGACGTTTAACTCCATCATCAGGCCCGAGTTCTAGTCGGAGACCACCGACCACCCCTTCGTCCCCTGACTGACGGTCAGAGTAAGAGGGCAAGCATCAAAACAGCAGTTACCGGTCAGTAGTTGCCAGGTCGCCTCTGCCATTAATGCATTCGGCAGCAACCCACCAAACAACGAGGCTTGTGCTGGGTACGAGGTAAGGGTAGGGGGCGGAGGTAATGTTGCCAAAAAGGCCGACTTTCCATCAGAGAGTCAGCGGCTCCGTCCGAATATTATCCGTTTCCGGGGACTGCGACGGAGGGGGAACAACGAGGGAGTGCGAGGGCTTGTCGGAGAGGAAATTGAGCCATTTTGACCGCCTGACTGACTGCTTGGCTAGATTGTGGCTAGATTCGCCACAGCAAGCCAGGCATCATCCGTGGTCGTTTAATACTGGGTAACTCACTCACATCCGTACCGATGCCGCATCGATGGAGACCGATGCGAATCAGCCGGCGCCGTAATACGAATGGAAGTACGAATACTGTAGAAAATATTGGAAATACAAACAATGTGGAAGCAACACAATAATTAAATGATAATAGTAATTTGATACGGCACTCTGCATGCATGCCTCCCATGTCCCGCTCATGGCGTTCGAGCTGCGGCTGACTCGCATTCGTTGGCGATTCTTATCATGAATGAAATTAATTGACTACCTCGCTGACAATCGTTTTCAAGCACCCAGTGTGTGTTTTAAGGAGCATTGAGAGGTTCCCGAACCTTTCCGCGCTCTTCTTCGTCCGCCTCGCAGACGAGCGCATTAATTTCTATCAATTCGACGCTAGTGTGTTATCTACGAGCGTGCTTATCTTATCGTCGGTGTTTTGTATCGTTGTTGGCGTTATCATCCTTTTGGTCGCTTGCCGGCTGGTTGACTAGCTCGCTCGATCGCTAACTGACTGATTAACTGACTTTAGAAACTGATCCCCATGTGTTCCTTCTTTGTGTTTTTTTTTTGTGTCGAAGTAAACCACACCCTCCGTATGGGAACTCAGTTAGGAGCGATGCTCATCTCTTGTGCTGCCTGGTCAGCACTTTCTCAGCCGATTTGGGCCGGGGTTTCATGTGAGCGGAGATGACTGAGATGGCGACAAGGCCGATCAACTCCACTATCGAAGAAACGACAAGTTTGACGCGGCCACGAACAGCCCTCGCTTCAAATCGGCGAAGACTCATTGAGAGCAGAAATATTTCACCGATTCCTTGGCATCGTCAGCTTTCTCCGCTCACGATGCCACAGCGGTCGAGATGAAAAGGAGGAACTCACAGCGAAAGGTCATTTATATCTACCGCGTCGGAACAACGGCGTGAAGTTATCTTCATCCCATTCCTCCAATCCATGGGAACCTTTCAGCACTTCGACTCCTTTGGTGCGGCTAATGGAACGGAATCCTCATGGAATCCGAAGAGTATCGAACAGGGAAACCAGACCGATCTCCGTCTAATGGGCTGAGGGCTAGGTCGTTCCTATTCGCACGGAACTCTCGGCGCTGTCTCTCAATCCGGTCCTCCGGACTATCTTTGGAAGACGACGCCTTTCCTGTTGCGATTCGAGATGAAGACAGGATGAACAAATGTCGGATAGCGCACCGGTGGGAGCGACCGCCCAGCATTCCAGCCGCCCTGAGCGACGAGGGAAGAAAGACGAGCCGATGGGGAATCCACGGGAACCCCAGGGAAACCAAAGTCGAATTTCGAATTTTGGCGGGCACGCGATTCGGCTATGAGCCCTCTGTGCTGCTGCCGCAGACTTCCTCCCTTCCATTTCTCGACGACAGCGACGACCAACAAAGGATCGGGGAAATTGAGGACGTTGCCCAGGGCCGCTCTGGAGCTCGTCGTGCTCGGCCTGATTCAGTCTGAGTTGGGACCGGTGTATTCTCCGAGCAGAGGTTGAATTTGGGAGAATGTCATTTCGAAGCGATTGCTCAACACACTGAAATCTAAGAACTTATTAGATTTCTCCTCTTTTCGTCAGATCCAGACGAAGTGTAGTCTCTGGATGGTTCCTGCTCGCAGAAGCTGCGATCCTGAATCCTCGAGAATCCATTCATCATACCATCTCGCCGCAAGGAAACTCAAGAAGTTTCGGCACAGGGTCGAATCAGATCCACGAGTATTCATTATGGAATTTAGCCGAGGTCCACAGCGTTGCGGACTCGGACGGGGTAGTCCATTAGGTTCACAAAATCTAGTCGGCGAGCCGTCAATTCTCAGCGAATGACAACTTTATCGCAATAGAGGAAATCGATATCGGCGGCTCGCGTGGTATCGGTTCCGCGCGTCGATTGGAACGAATTTTTTATGCTGTCGCTCAAATCTACCTTGGAAATTCGTACGCACGCTACGAGTGGAAGAGGTTCCGTGAGAAGAAGGTGTTGTCACACTCACTCGTTGTCAAATTGAAGTTCGTCCGCGGATGCGTTATTGAATGTGTCGAGATGGCGTCGCTCGAAAGGAATAACCTGGGGCTGATGACGACTACGGCAGCGATGTGTGTCAGGACCATTATATGACGGAGTGACAAAAAAAACTCGCTCTAATGAAAATCGGCATGGAAATGAATTGATTTGTGTCTGTGCGGAATGTCAACGGCCACTACATCGGAATAAGAAGCACCGCGAGACTATGGTGTCTGCGTGCAGTTCGAGCGAAACCTGTGAAGAAGGAATATGCCGTCGAGTCTCAGTCCAGGCCGCAGCCCGGTTCAGAACTCCCGTGCAAAGCATGGGGGAAACTCCTTTCCTATAGGGAGACAGCGGCTCCCGCCACCAAGAATGAATAATTCAAGCTAATGGAAGCCCGGGTTTCCAAATGGAGGATTTTCGCGTTGCCAAGCGGTCTGCCAACGAAGTCTAAAAGGGCGCGCTTTCCGTTGAACGAATTGTCGTTATCCTCATTACGTCCATGGAATCAGAACGCATCATTAGCTCCACGAAGCGAATGAAAGAAACCGTTGTTTCCGCTGCGGAGTTCGTCGCAACGCCGAGCCCTGGTGCAAACGCTCCATCATAAACGGAACGAGCCTGGCGTTCAACTACTGAGCTTCCGAGAAAATCTGAGGAAGCGACCGGATCTCTTTATCGCGGAAGCACGAGAGACGTTGATCAAGCTATTTTTCAATAACTGCGATGCATATTCATGCAACAGTCCTTTCGACGCTCGGATACGTTCCTTACCGCCTTCAGATCAGAGGTTGATGATATAGCAATCCGCTCGTTTTTTCCATCACTGGAAGAACGATTCCCTCCCCTGGATAGATCGAGAGTGATTGACGAGGGAACTTAATCGAACCTTCTCTTTTCGTTGCAGCATCTCAGTCGCTGAGTGGACTACATCAGTCAAAAACCCGGGACATGATGTACATCGAGTCATTAGTAGAGGGAGATCTCATCCTTCAGGTGAGCCTTTTCAACGCCCTGCTGTTTTAGTCGAAAGTCTTCCCAATCAGGCGGGACACCGGATTCGGGAATGATTCGGAGGCATAATCTGCAAAGCATCCCTCCGTCCTTTGCGAGGAGTCGCCATAGAAACGGCTTTGTTGCAAAAAGCTGTTCCTAGCCTTCTCGGCCGCTCGGTCGCTGGGTTGGTCGCTTGGTCGGTTGAGCATTCCCCCAAAAGTCCCTGAAACCCTCTTGCTCCGTACTAAGGGTTCGGATAGTGCAAGCCAGCGCTTGTGACTGGTGGAGAGGATCGCGAGGGGGCGAGAGGCGGCCGCCATGGGAACAACTCTCATTATGACAAGTCAGCGGCGAAGTCACCCGGTCCACTCCGTAAGGAGCCTGGATGAACTCTTGGAGGGCCGACCGTGTTTTTTCTGTTTCGGCCATCGGGCGTAAAGCAGAAGGATCCATCGACTCGATCTGAGGATGACGTGAATGTCCGACCGTCTGTCGGACAGAAAAT
The DNA here is from genome assembly GCF_000255335.2 of Galendromus occidentalis. Lineage (NCBI taxonomy): Eukaryota > Metazoa > Arthropoda > Arachnida > Mesostigmata > Phytoseiidae > Galendromus > Galendromus occidentalis. The sequence continues at coordinate 228,945 of NW_003803940.1, forward strand.
CCGAACTTCGATATCTCAGTCGCCGGGGCTTGCGGGCGAATTGTCGAAACATGAGTTAAAACATCAAGAACGCTTTGACTGGCCGAGATGTGCATACAGAGTAACCGCTTGGGGACAGCTTACGGCGTGGCGGCCTCGAATGCAAATTCAAACCTACCTACGTTCCAAAACTGCGCGAAGGAAGGCCCGCGAGAGATATTCGAGACCGGAAACAAATTGCTGGCTGTGGGTGGGAGTAAAAGACCACAATCATCAGAACGGCGCCGGTTCTTCTCCGTTCGTTCGCTCGCTCGCTTGCTCGTCCGCTCGTTCGCCTATTACACCAAACTGCCTCTTCCTCGTACGTTCTCCTCTGTCGGTTTGTTTTCACCCCCGCGCGGGTTCTCAAAAGAACAGACATCTTTGTTGTTGTTCCGCCGCGGCTCAAAGAGACTGAGCGAGCGAGTTCCACAACCGGGAACCGATTCCCCTAAAACCACCATAACGACCACGTATTTCCAACTCGGGCTCCTTGAGGTTTCGAATTCCCAGAGAATCCCTCGGGAGGAAAGATATGCGTCTGAGAGATGGGAACCCCTGTCCTTGCCAGGGTCCGCGTTCCCGAAAACTCTAAAATAAGGGATGTCGGATTCCGGAGCGATGTACATATCTCCCGATACGTAGACACGTAAACCCTGGTTTAGACTCTCCTCGAGTCGAACGTCATTCCGGCGCGGCGTAGAATAATCCCCCTTCCGTGCCGGTGCGCCACGGTACCAAAACCGAGTTGGGAGCATGAGGATTCGATTCCTGATCGGAGATGTTCCAATTCGAGACTTTGCGTTTGTGGGGAATATTTCGGGTCCTTCTCGCTGGGGCCGGCATACGACCGCCGCGCCGTTTCGATCGATCATCCATCGCGTTTTGGAGTTTTGCGCTCCGAAACAAAAAAACCGAGAGGAACAACCGGCTTGGCACATCAATCGACTCCGATGTACGCTCACTGCAGCAATTGACGAGCAGGTAGGCAAGGGAGCGAGCAAACAAATAACGAAACTATTACGGCCGGCGAGTCTCTACGGTCCTCCGAAAGGCATCAAGCGTTTTGGGTCCAACTCGGAGGACACATAGCAAGCGGCAACCGACGGGGGACGAGTGATCAAATACGAAGAATGAGCGCATGGCGTGAGCTTCGGAAACAACATCGACCCAGCCTTGATCTGGCCCACAGCCGAGCGAGCCCGAACGCCGCCGCCGTCGCGGCAGCTGCTGCTGCTGTTGGTGGTGGTGATATACTGAGAGACCCGTTCGTTTTCTACGAGTAGGTAATGCACCGTCTGTGAAGACTGATACCCCAGTGCTGTATGGGTATTCCATGGTGAATGAACAAGTAGAAACGCGAATCGTTCGGGAGAAAGAACATTTCTCCCAAATTCCTCTCTGGATGAGCTCTTCCGGATCAGCGCAGAGCATTTTTTCGGGTCGCACAATAAGGCCCGCGGATCGCTTCAGGTTACGGAGCGCTGTAAAATAATTTCAATGGACCTGCGCACTTGTCCCGCGCTGACCACGTGCGTCTCACCTGTGGCCTTGTTCCATGACTGGAGCGGCTGTCTGGCTGCATGCCTGCCCGCGTTGCCTAATGGGCCCTTTATGCAAATTCGCGCCGCAAAGCGCCGCGTAGGAACCTGTGAGCGGGGGGATGTCAGGGAGTTGGAGAGACAAGCAGCCGTTCGTGACGACAGGAGGGGTGAGAGGCTCCAGACTGAGCGCAGACGTTCGCAGTCTCCGTCGCGTCGTCTGATGTGATTATTCCATTCGTCGCCATCTCACTTTCGCGTACGTTTCTCATTCTCCGTGGTGAACTCTCACTGTCAGTCAATGGACCGATGCGGATTTCCCACAACCAACGCTGGGAAGGGGATCGGGAAATTTTTTCCTCACGGAATACGAATTTCACGCATGGGGAATGGGATGCCAGAGCCCCTGGAGCTTTGAATGATTGCAATCAAGTTGTGGAATGAATTAATAATCGGGTCTCTCGCGGGACTTCGACGCGAATCCGTCATTCCTCGAGACTGTTGACGGGATGTCTTGACATAGATCATGGATGGGAGAAATATTCTGTCTCCTCGAGGTCAGCAACTGTCGACGGGACGGACTCCATAGGAATAGCGGAATCATTCATGAATTTCATAATTTTCAGGCCCTCAACGGATTTCTTCTAATTCTCACGTGCGATGGAGAAGTGTTTTTCGCCTCGCATACAGTTGAAACATACCTAGGTTTTCATCAGGTAAGAACATAACTCTGCTTTACACGATTCGTTTGGAATGGAAATGTCCAGGAAGCGTCGGATCGGAAGTTCACAATTTAGCGTCGAGAGCAGGGAGCGATTCGCACCCCGCTTTGTGACGGAAAAATTATGTGGAGAAATCGATGAGCGAATCTGCAGGCAAACCCCCTCTCCTTGAGCGCCTGAATATGCCACCGATATATCGTTGGAGTCGTTGATGTTGACGTCGGCGTCGTCTTCACCATCGTTGACCACAAGGTGTTCAGTGCGAAGTACCCACCTAGGGGCGTGGTGGAGTTGTAGCAATGGAGGCAGAATAGAGTAACGGATAATTATAAATAATAAAGCATCACCTGGGTGGCGCCTTGTGATTCGCCTCCTCCCTTCAGGCCATCCGCCCTGGTTGGCCTGTCTTGCTTGCTAGCTAGCTAGCTAGCTGGCTCGGCCGTTTGGCCTTAGGTGTTCGCTTTCTCGTGCGACCATGGTGCTGAATCCAGGAAGTTTCCTCGAGACTGGCGTCGAGATTTCTCTCGGATCCAAGCTTCGATCTGACCAACGGGAATCAGACCCCGTATTTCGGGCGAGGAGCGAAATAACCTCGTTTCCCATTCTGACGCTTAATATTTATTCTTTCAGAGCGACATCTGCCACCAAAGTGTTTTTGAGTTGGTGCATTCTGAAGATCGGGATGATCTCCTGCGCTATTTAATGTGGAACTCACAGTTACCTGCCGATCGTGCGAATATATCCGTGCAGCACATGCTGCAGTCTCCAGGTGAGCCACGTCCTCCCTCGAGCACGCCTGCTGGAGCGTCTCTGTTGTGCTATGCCCCTTCTCGGGTCTTTTCCTTGACCAATACGAAATCTTCTTATATTTTTTTCTCGTCCTGCACTGAAAATAAAATTCCTCTTACAGAGCTCCACCGACACCTCGAGAGAAACTTCACTGTCCGATTCCGATGCTTGCTCGATAACACGTCAGGCTTTCTGGTGAGTTTATCAACTGTTCATTGTTGAGCTTCGTCAAAACCCCGCGAAATCATAGTCGGAGTTCTACAATATGCGGATATTCCACTGCTGACATCAAGCACGTAAACATTATTCAAAATTCGATCATATCAGTCGCGAACAGAGATCTTATCGCCTGAAATCGCTGTGTGTGCGTTGGCGAGCGCGGCCATTTAGAACCGCTTGAGTTGATACGGGTGTTGGTCAAGCTTCGTCGCCATCTCGAATCCAGACAAGGTCTTCACCGAGAGAGAATTATCGATTTTGTGCCTCGCCGGCCTGTTTCGCTGTTGGCTGTAGGGGAAGTTGGGGAGGGGGTACCCGCCCCCGTCAATCCGTCGGTCACGCGGTCGCTCGGTCCGTCCGGCCGTTCGTCCGTCGAGTGCAGTCGAGTCTCGATGCAGTTCCCACTCGGATACCTAAAGCTAGGCCGCTCGCTCGTTTGGGGGGTTCTCGTTAGAACGCTGTCAACGGCCGCAGAAATGGCGTGACTGGGGCCCTAATCTTTGTGTATAGTGGAGGACTCCGACCGAGCAAACGGATGAATGGATGAAATTGGTGCCAACCGACCTTAGCGAGCCAGAGCCCACATCCGCTGATTGTCTCTGCTCCTTAGAACTGGTCTCTGATGAAAAATCTATACGTTTTAAGATAATTGCAAAACTTCTGTTGATCGAACCCTCCACAATACTCGCTCGAACGACCGGACGAGCAAGCAAGCAAGCAAGCTGGCACGGAAACTCGGGGCTTGCAATTGATCCCTCGGGTATCGATAATGTTTCCGCTCCACGGTCCTCTTCGCATTTAGCTCGATCGAGCTACTCTCGATAAGAGATTCGTTGCCTTCCTTTCAGCGTTTGGACATTCAGGGTCGCATCAAGGTTCTTCTCGGCCAGAACCACAAGACGGAAGATCCTCCACTGGCTCTGTTCGCGGTCTGCACACCGTTCGGACCACCGTCATTACTCGAGATGCCTCAGAAGGAAAGCATGTTCAAGTCGAAACACAAACTGGACCTGTCCCTCGTGTCGATGGACGCGCGGGGTAAACAGCTGCTGAACTACACAGATCAAGACATCGCCAACTTTGGAGGTTACGACCTCGTTCATCACGACGATCTCGAATACGTCGCCTCTGCGCACCAAGAACGTAAGGGCTTTCGTAGCAGGCCAGCTCTCTTCCGTTCATCCCGAATACATCGTGCTCATAACACGATGAAATTATGCCCCGGAGCGTCCTGGATTCTCTGCCCGAACTCACGCGAGACTTTTCCCACAGTTCTGAAGACAGGCGCGTCAGGTTTGATCGCGTACCGTCTCAGTGCCAAAGACGGGAGTTGGCAATGGCTCCAGACAAGCACTCGTCTCGTCTACAAAAACAGCAAACCGGACTTCATTCTTTGCACACACAGACCGTTAATGTGAGTGCCGAACGAGAGATCCGGGGAAATGGCTATCCGTTTCATATACAGGCTTTTCATTTTTTGCACAATGAGTCCCATATGAAAATTTTGGAGCTTTCAAACTGATGAGGGAATCGTTTCCAGGGAGGAGGAAGGCCGCGACCTACTGGGCAAACGGACGATGGACTTCAAAGTGACCTATCTCGACACCGGACTAAATCAGCTGTTGTCCGGCTCGATATCCTCGCCAGACACTCCACCCCTGTCGCAGGACAACACGACGAGACTTGAATCCGAGAAGCCCAGGAGGAAGTACAAGAAGGAATCGCAGTCGATGCAGGTGGCCAAGAAACGAATCAAAACGGCCATTTCGCCCGACGTGTGCACAGGAATGCAACTGCCACCGGCACCTGCTTACCACTTGCCTACTGTCGACCCTTCGGAGCCTGCCTACAACTCCGTTTACCCCACCTACACTCACCCGGAGCTGTCCAGTTACCCTCAGAATTTTCTTTTCGACAACTCGCGTCCTTTCCATCTGGCGGCCCCCGAGTTTCTCCACTATCGACACCATCTAGGAGGATATTATCCGTCGGAGTACTCGCAGTATTCGCCTTTCACGGGCACGTACGAGCACGCAAAAGACACTTTGGAACAAAAATACGAATCAACGACAGGAACGACGACCGTGCCCTATAATTCGAGTCTGCTCGTGCAGACCGGCGCGCATCCGCACCTCCCGCTCCTGCCCGCGGCCGCCGAGCCGATCAGAGTCAAGAGTCCGGCATCTCCGCTGCTAGACAGTCGGCAGAGCGTCCTCATGTGGGGCAGAGGTGCGGGGATGGGAGCTCACCAACTCAATGGGGGACCTCAGCCCGTAGGAGTCTACGGCGTGATGGACAACTCCGTCGAGCTCCCACCGCCGGCGTACACCGCCGACATGGTTTCTTCTGAGGCCACGACCGGTTGGCACCATCAAGAAGTAGCTGCGCCCTGGCGACCTCATCTACGTGAGTATCCCGTTCCCTTGAATTTTCGCGATCCTAAAGCTTCCGGGCCCGGACGTCCCATTGATCGATTGTTCCTTCCTTTTGCAGCGGCCGCTCTCGGTTGAAATGGGTTTTCGGATTCCAAGTGGAATTGCTAGTCATTATGGAATACATATACTGTACATGGATGTATTATTACGTACGCGGCGAAGTGACGGCCGAACAACTTCTGACCCACGTGACTTTAGGATTTTAGAAAATAATGTAAAGCGGAATCTTAAGAACCAAGCTGACCCGAGAAGGGTGAACTTCACGTCAAGGAATGAAAGATGGACCATACAAGAGCAGCCGATTAAATTACTAGGAGACACTGTACATAGCGTGTACCTATACAGCGAGGAACGGCGGAAAGTACACACACTTGAAACGCGTGAACGTTCCGACGGAGTGCCGGATCACTTATGCAGCAGTCGAACCTGATCCGAAAAAAACCCAAGTATCTAAATAATGATGGACTTGAAGAAATTGTTCCGCCTTTCAATTGAAGACGATGTGAACGAGCCCTCATCCGATTGTGCGCGTGACATTCAGCGTCCCCCTTAATTCTGCTGAGCTCCCCTCGGAAACAGCAAAATCGTAAGATTCACCTGCCACGTTCCTGTAAGACTTCAACTCCATTCAGGGACCGCGGGTCTTCTGCGGTTCTTGGGGTGGGAAGAGGACGAAGGTGGAAAAACTGCATCGCAACCGCAAGAACAATGAGTCAACCAGTTCTCAGACCGCTCTCGGATACCGGCGACAAAGGCATTTGATGGAATACAATGTTGATCTGTCCCAACTAAGGCTTGTAAAGTTTGAATATCTAATTAATTACGTCTATGAAGAGGAAAATGATGAAGGTAATAAATAATAAAGGAAAGATGAGACAATAATCTATCGCACGAGCGCATTCGATTGTGTTTTCCCTTATGCCTCTGGATGATCTGGTTCTTGAACGTAGAGCGCTACGACTTCTCAAATCAACGTCGAGAACCGCAAGATTCTAGGCATTCATGAGAAGGTACGTGGATATTCATGAGATAGTCCTAGAAGATGTGAGGGGCAGTAAAATGGGAGCCGCTCAGCGTAGAGATGCTCGAGCTCCTTCATTCCTCGAACCTCTTCACTGTTTCCCCTCGACTATTCCGTCACGATCTTCCTCTTTCATCGCTAAGACTACGGACATCATCCCGTAAAACACTCGGTATGCATTAAAATGCACGAAAATCAGTTGGATTTGATGGAATGAGACTTCCTCTGAAACAGGTCGATCACCGCGTCCCACTATCTGCGCGTTCGCCAGACCCATTTCGAAAGCCACGAGACCAGAGCTGTCTTCTGAAAATTTTCCCCGCTGGCTTCCCATTCTCACCAGTCCTGGGCATCGGTATCGACGCAATTCAAGGAAATAAATGATGAGAGCTGGGATGAAACTGCGATCTCGCAGGGTACCAACGAGAATGCGCACATTTATTCGGAATCCAAGCGAGCTCCAAGGGGAGCGAGCCCGCGATCTTATATTATGTACAGAGAGGAATCACATTACGCGGCAGACACTGCTTTACAGAAGAATACTTCGATTCTCCCACGAGGGGCGAGAGCTTCGGAAAGTTTTTCATAGTCGGTTCTCCAAAATCTCTTCAGAGCAGATTATAGAAATCCACGCAATAGGCGATCCCTTGTTCCTCATAGAGTTGTTTTGTGATCGCTTTATCGTCAAGATCTTCTTTGCAACGCGCGAGGGCCTTGCCGCCCTCCCAAGCCGCATTGATAGGGTTCTCGCATGTTACATTGATATCATAAAATTCAGGGATGAGCATTCGCAGATCTTGGACGAGTCGCTCCTTGAAGTTGGGGAACATCGCGTTGCCGCCCAATAGAACGATATTCGAGTACATATGAGATTGAACTTCTTTCGGGAGGGCGTTCACTGAGTGCATCATAGCCTCGGAGATGCCCATCTGCTCGATGCCTATGTCTGACGGGTTGAAAAGCAGCTCTGGCGTCTGGAAACGTTCTGCGTTCATTCTAATGATTTGCTCGGCACTCGTGGCCTTCCCCGTCGTTTGTTCCGGAGGTCGAACGTAACCCCTCTTGATCGATGTGTAATCCGGAAGAACGTAATCCCTCCAAATTGTGTTCTCCCTGGAATTCCCCAGAGCTGCCATTTCCATCTCTCGATGAAAATCGAGCGATACGTAGCAAACATCTTCTTTGACCTGTCGACCGACGGAGAGGAATGCTTAGAGCCCGGGTGGGAGTCGAGTTGATGTTGAGCATCCCGCAGAAGGGGAACCAAAACAATTGTGCGAAGAAACAGAGAGCTCATTCACCTGATTGACAACATAGGTCTCGTCCATCACGTTCAGCTGCCTGTAGGAGAGAGCGTCCTTGAGATAGTTGGTCAGAGCCTTGCCTCCGATATTTATTCTCCGGATGTTGTCTTTGACACGTTTCTTCTTCACGTAAGGTACCACGTGACTGAACGAGTAGCCCGAGTCGAGGACCGCACAGCAAAGCTTTTTCGGATTATCCTGAAACGCCGAACATAAGTCGTGAGCGTACACAGGAGTGGGGAACATCCTAACTCCAATTCAACCCGTCAGAAAGGACGAAATCCTCACGATTAGGTATTTGTAGGCCACGAGCGAACTCGGGTTCATGATGCTCAGCGATTGTGCGCCGTAGTCTTCGAAGAAGATCTCCGTGATATTCTCTTGGATTGAGCAAAAGTTGAAATAGGGTTCTGTCATGATGATTCCGGTGGAGTCGAAGTCTACGTTGAAGCAATCTTTGCTGAACACGTAGTCCCAAACCTGGAGTGGAGGACAAAGATTTGAGAATTCGGTCTCTCCCGAAGCGAGACGCTCCTCGGAACGTCCTGCAGTAGCTGCCTCCGAGGGTTTCTCTGTATGACGTATGGGTTGCGCGAGGACTTCTCGCATTCGGGGGGTTCTGATTCTTTGCTCGCAATAAATTTTTCGCATTGTAATCACCTGTTTTTGAACCTCCCAATTCACGAGGTAACCTTTCTCATGACACAGAATGTAATACAGGGAGGACATGTCCTTACAGTCTTCCAGTTGATCACCGATAAACCTTCGTCTAGTTTCTGACTTGGCTTTGGTGATGCAGTTCGGAATGACTTTGGGCTGGGCATCCGTCGCGAATCCAGCCTTCAGGGTGGACGCCCCGTTATCGAGAACGAACATATTCTGTGGTTGGGAGCTCATCACTGCGGTATGCAGGGTATATATGTCTCACTTCACAGCTCGAAATTAGCCTCGCAAGACACCGCAATCGTTCCAGGCACAACACGTGGTCGACCCTCCTCCTGGCAGCTGTCACCGGACCCTAGAAAAGGTCTTCATGTGAGGCTTTCGAGAGAATCGCGGCAAGTCTCTGACTCTGAGCGCCATAAGAGCGCTCCTCACCGAGCCGGCTGCCGCGTTCATTTCAAAGTAGGGCATCGATGCAGCTGCTGGGCGGAGACGGGCAAGCGACTGTCTGCAGGGATACGATCGAAGAAGACGGGTTAGCTCGAGGATTCCGTATCAGAAATACGCAAGCGTACGGTGGTGTGGCATGCGGTCCCAAAGACATCGAGCGATCTCGAGATCGATCCCTGCAACCCGCCGCGCCGACGTCCCCCATCCCCCGGAGAAGGTCGAGCGGTCTCATCGAAGCGCTGGGAGAGGGCTCCTGTTTGAGATTTCGTCGAATGTAAACAAAAATAGACAGAGTTGAACAGTCGAGCGCAGAAGTTGTGGCTAACTCGAAGAAAGTGTCCAAGCTGAAAAATGGGTCGAAGATCGCTCACATCCACCAAAGGTGGGAAGTTCATGAACCCCACGGACCAGGCCAGGAAGGAGGCGCGGAAAAAAGAATTGAAGAAGAACAAGAAGCAGCGTATGGCCGTCCGACAGGCGGTTCTCAAAGGCAAGGACCCCCAGCAAATAATTGAAGATCTCATCAAAATCGATGAGATGGAATACAATATCGCAGCGCCTCCCCCGCTCTCGGAAAAGGTACGTGGATGAAACATATAAGCCGTCGGACCGGAGAACACATGCCATTCGGAATCCGCTGTGAAAAAGTGATAGGCGAACAAGTCTGACGACTTCTGTCAGAGTCCCCATCAATTGGATTTCGTTTTCAGGTTCTCACCGATAAGCGTCGGAAACTGATGGAGACATTCGAAAGAGTCGAGACACTATACAAGAAGGAGGATCAGGAGAAGTACACTCAGCTGAAATCTATGTACAGAGAATACGAGAACAGACGGAACGAGCTTGTCAAGTACTTTGAATCTGTGAAGCAAGCGGAAATGGTCACCCCCGACCAGATCCCTCTGCCAGCCCCTCTGGACTTTGTTCAGGACATTCCTATGCCCCCGATCGCACCCCCTTCAGCACCGCCGAGGAGTATACTCAAGAAACATCCAAGCTCGTTCTTCACGAACATGCAGACCGTCCAGGGGAACACAACGTTCGAAGTCAAGTCCAAAGCCCCCGGCGTGCCGATCGGTCCCCCGCCGGATCTGTCGGACTGCTCCGATGGGGAGGAAGAAGCACCACCGGTAACTCTGACCGCGCCCAAAAAGGTCCATGCCACTCAACTCCAGGCGAATCCGGCACCTCACGTCAGCGCCCCGGTCAAATCGAAAAGCGATAAGCAATTGAGGTTCGCGCCTCAGCCCACGACGGCAAAGGATGAAGTGCTAGAGTTCCTTCAGCAGCTCGAGAAGGTCCATCAGAAGGAACAAGCACCTCCGATGCTCCCTCCTCCTCCCGCGCATCCCATGGCGATGCCTCCCCCGCCCATGTGGAATGCCTACCCCCCAGCCGGCCCACCTCCTCCGGAATTCATGATGCCCCCAGGAATGCCTCCGCAAGCGCCGCAAAGAATGTCGATGGGTCCGCCGCCGAAACTTCCGCCCATGTCGCAACCTCCTCCTCCGAAATTGGCAAAGCTATCGACCGCGGGCAAAACGACGATCCAGGCAAAACCCCAGATGCGCAGCCTTCAACAAGAGGTGGTGAAGTTTGTTCCGACCCAGTTGCGTGTCAAGAAGGGCAGCGAAGTCGCCAGACCCCCTCAGAAGCGAGATCCGCAGCCACCGCCACAGCAACAGCAGGACAAGCCCACGAAAGACGATGCTTACGCCCAATTCATGAAGGAGATGCAGGGCTTGATCTAGTTACTAATTTACGAATACTGTACATAGAGTATATAAAAGTTAATTTTTCCGGTCCGGACGGCAGAAGGATCCCCACAAGAGAAACGAAACCTCTCTTTATTTTACAGAAGGATAATTTCTCTGAGCAATATAATCGGAACCCTCTCAATCCGGGAGAGTCTGCTACATATTGACTAGAATTTGTTTCGACGATGTGAATCCTTCCATGCTTTTCCGCACGGCCTCCTGGTAATTCTGAAGCTTGTGTACGGTGTGTCTGGGGGGCAATAGTTTTTTGTCTAGAGCCATCTTCTGCAATTCTTCGTACATGGAATCGTCTTCGGGTGAGCCGGAATTCTTCTTAGCCCATCTAGTTCGCCAGAAGCCTCTAACCCGGAGGTCTTTGAAGATCAGAGCTGTCGCGGAAGACACGACGGGCTGTTTCGACATTGCCCCGTAGGTGACCACAGATCCCTCGTCTGCCACGTATCTCATCATATCCGAGCAATTTCTGCCACCGATGCAATTTAGCGCAAGGCTGGGCATGGGGATCTGCTTGAAGAGATTTTTCATTTCGGGGAGTCGAAGCTCCTCCTCGGTGATCACGTGGTCGGCCCCCATGGCAATTAATTGCTGCTTGAGATCTGCAACGTCGGGTCGATCTCGGATGATGTTGACCTGAAAGTGACTCGATTCGGAGTCTCGATATGACATCTGAATCTCCCCGGTAGGGAAACGACCTGCACGCGACGTTGTTTTCGTCCAAAGCTGAACTTACGGTTTTGATGCCCCACGCTTTGGCGATTTGTATCACGGCTTGACCCACCGCGCTATTGGCGCCGTTCTGGATGACCGTGTCGCCTGGCTTCAGTTCCACGAAGTCTTTGAGCATTCGGTAAGCCGAAGGCGGATTGACCAACATCGTTGACGCCATCACAACGTCGAGCTGATTCGAGAGTTTCCGCAGCCTGACGGAAAAGTTTCGATTACAATAAGTGTGATCTGACCAGGAGCCTTGAACTAAGTAAACTTAAGCGCTGGGGAAGGAGCTCGCACCCTTTCTCTTCGGCAACTCCAAATTCTCTCCAGGTCCCCCACGCTTCCCCTGGAAGCAGGACCCAGTCTCCCGTTTTGAGTTTCTTGACACTGCTGCCCGTTTCAATGACTTCTCCAACACCTTCAAGACCGGCTCTAGCCGGCAGACTGGGTTTGATACCGTAGGTTCCCTGTATCAAATTGATGTCCGACGGGTTGATGGGCGACGCTGGAAAAATGTTTTACCTTCAAATCAGAGGCGGCCGATTAATGAGCTTAGATATTCTGTTCTCCGGTCCGCAAGTCTGGGGATATCTCTCGGATGAGAAGTCTCCAAGTGGAGCGCGTGGCTTCCAGCGCCGAGCGTCGCGTGAATCTCCATGGGAAATCGTCAGTCTTGCCCAAATTGTCTCAGCCCCCCCCCTCCCCCCTTCCTCGAGACGGGGTGCCTCGAGAGACTGACGGATTGCAGGTGGTTGACCTACCTAAAATTTTGAGAAGCACCGATCCTTCGGAAACTTTCGGAACTTCACAGGTTTCATGTTTGAGGACACTCAGAGGGTCTCCGTACTCATCGAACTTCACAGTGAAGTTCGATGCCAGTCTGACTTGAGCGAATCGCGCTTGACCAATCCCGCCAAGAGCTCTCCGAGCGCTGGGTAACATATTCCTTAGCGAGCTTCCGGCAGCGCAGTGAAGTTTCAAACCGGAACCCTGGTGCAGGTGCGCGACCCGATCATAGAAGCTTCTTTCAGACTTCCATGCAATTACACGCCATTCCAGCGCACGAATAGGTCGCGGATCCAACCTCCCAGCTAGCTTTGATTAACAATCGCGATTCGCGATCATCGCCGAGTAGGAATATCGACCGAAGTTGGGATTCTGAGTGCTGCAGATCGAAACGAGAAGAAGCTTCTATGCGAAGCGGTGGAACGAAAACATCGTTCGCGCAGTTCTCAACTCCTAGGCTCCGATCTAGAAGAGGCACGGAGTGGTTGATTCTCTTTTCCTGTCAGCGTGCGCAGTGGCATTGATCTGGGGGCTCCTGGGCTCATCTGAAGAATGTTACCGAACCTGAGGAACACCTTGTGTGCCGCCCGGAGCTGTGTTTTTGAGCAGGTCCGTAACGCTAGCGCCAGGTCGAAGGGGAATCGAGCGTGCCGACAGGATGGAGCTCAAAAAGGCCAAGAGTACGGTTATAAACTAAGGTCGGGACAGTTTGCTAAACAAGGAGTCATGCTGGTCAAACAACGACTACCCAGGTGAGTGTTTTACAACGTTCCGGAGAGGAGTATGAACATCGGTGGGATGGTCGGATCGCCCGCGATCGGAATATTCTCATCTGCAAAAGAAAGCTCGAGTTCCTCGTTGTCTTCACTGTGTTCTCCATTCGCAGGTTCTTCCCCGGCTTGAACGTGGAAGTGAGAGGCGAGAAGCTCTCGCTACACGCGATGGTACCAGGCAAGGTTTTCGTCACAAGAGAGAAAGTCAACATCAATCCCGAGTGTGCAGTTGCGAAACATTTCGACGATCGATATATGGATGCTGTCTACAAGAAGTACTATCATGTGGTTCCCGAGCCTCAGTACAACAAATTCCAGCTAATAGCGAACATATGAGCTCCGGTTGTGTGATTTATAGGAAAATAAAAAGCCTTCAGTTCACAAGGGAGCCTACGACTTTCTGTAGCCGTATAGATACGGTGCTTCATGGTCCCGGATGGCACGGAATCGACTCAGTAGGAAGCTCGCGACTGATTCAGTGTTCAGGAATCCCCATCGGCGTTTGTCACCGAGCCAAGGAAAACCAGTTTTTATTTATTTTCCGTAGAAACGGTCGTTCGAACAGTTTTATTAAGTCATTATGTTCGGCAAGTGCTCGTTCAAAATCCGCTCAGTCGTCGGAGTCCCGAATAATCGTAACGCGGGTCACAAAAGTCCGCGTAGTCATACCTACCAAAGGTTGGGGTGTGGGAATACTACACAGGGGATAGCGACTGCTCGAGCAGGCAGACCTCGAGGTTCTAGTTCACAGCTCGATCTGATATAAAGGTTCGCAGCTGACAGTGGATATTTCTCAATAGGGAGGACCGCACCGTCGATTGCCCATTCCCTCCTCGTGTCAGACTCCTTACAGCTGACTTTTGAAGAGGGGCTCCAAATACTTTCCGTAGGCGTCGACGACTTGCTTCTTGTTGAGAGGTGATTGGAGAGCGCACTCGTACATGCGTTCGTACACTTGTCCATCGTAGGCTCCCAAGGCCGAGCTCAGAACCATGTCGTGAAGATCGAACGAGTCCACGAGAGGCACAGCATTCGGTCTGATATCGTCGAGGAGACGAGTTATCAGGTCAGACATCGATGTGATGTCTTCGGTTTTCAAGCCCACCTATGAGAAGGGAGCGAGGAATGAAGCTCATGTGACCGGGAATAATTCCTCCACAGGTATATCGGATGCATATTCCCCGGAAAAACTCATCCTCTCACCTGGAGGAACCGTCCGAGATTCTCGTAAATCCCCTGGAGGAGATAGAGCTGGCAAATCTGAGCTAGAACTGTTCGCAACTCGGGGGAAATCTTGTTCTGGGCGACCCACTCGACGTAGTTCTTCGCGAGGTAGTATTGGATACAAGCATGGGACGCTCGGCAAAGATCGACCTGACTCGAATTCCAGGCGTTATCTGTAGAAGAAAAATATGAGAAATCGACTGCCCGTATCGGTTCCCCCTTCAGCTGACTGTACGACAATGGGCCACGAATTCGTTACGCAATCAGAAGATCGAAAGGTCAGTCATGGCTTACCACTGGTCAGACCTTCCGCCTGGAGACGCTTGAGTTTGGCCTCGACAAAGTACAGCTCCCTGTGAGCCGCGGCGGCGTAATACTGAACGAGATGCGAGGCGCCTTCGAGTCCGTACAGCTGTTTGTTGAAGGGCTGCACGGGCGAAGCCACTGGGTTCAGCAGGAACTTGAGTTGGGAGTGCTGGCCCAATTTGTGCTGACCCGTGAGGCACTTGAGCAGGAAGCGGGATGTCTGCAGGTACAACACGGTATTCTCGCCTTCATAGGTGCACGCGGCCACAGTGGTGGCGTACAGGCGAGGCAGGCCGGAAATCAGCATGAATCCGTGGCCTCCGCAAGCGAGTCGGCACACCTGGGGGAAATTCCCAGAATGTCAGCGACGCTTCGAGCCCCTGTGCGAAAACTGTTGATGAGCCTCAAGCCAACCCGCTGGAAGCCGTGAGCCTGCATCTTCTCACCTCGATTCCCTTCGATGCCTGGTCGGAGCAGAGCGCCTTCAGGCCGGACGAAATCGCATGGAGTTCCGGAAGGGTGTCGAGAACACCACGCTCCAAATCCGTGTTAGCCTGCTTGTACATCTCCATCAGAATTGTGAACATACCGCGGAGCACGTGACACAAACCGATCAGAGGGAAGAGTTTGTACCGCTGTGCCTGATAGTCGAGGATCTGGGTTTCGCCGGCCCTGGAAACCAGGAGTCACGTATCAAGAAACGCCTTTGACCGTCGAGTGGTCTCATTCGCTGACAGGGTTTTTCGCACATTCCTTACCCAGCAACGATCTCCGATTGCCTACGAATCGCGGAGTAGCGGGTGGCGATGGTGACGGCTCTCGAGATGTTGAACGCCAACATGTCAAGGAGGAGCACCCTCACGAAGACCATGGTTCCGTAATTCAGTTTATCGGACCTCGGTTTGATGTAGGTGCCGTCAGGGGTCACTTGGGCGTTTTTCATGAGCATATTGTCCCGAGGAATCCGTACTTTGTCCAGCTGAAAATTTATGGCAACTTTGCGTCAATGGAGTCCTTCCTCCAGATCTCGGGGCAGTCGGGATAGGTCGAGATCGGATGAATTCGGCGGAGAACGTTGGCGGATCTTTGAATGGCGATGACCCGAATCTCGAGACCGGAGAGAAAAACCGAAATTTAGACTCACTTTCAAGAAACCGTTGTCTGCGGACCGCAGTCCCATCTTGGGTCCGATCTCTCCGACATTGATTCCGGGAAGGGGTTGATGAGTGTTCAGATCTCTGAGTTGCACCATGAAGGGATGGATTCCGTAGCATTCGCCCTTTGTCCAGAGTTTGGCCATCACAACGGCGTGATTGGCGGTTTTGCCCACTGAAGCATTGCACGCAGATTAAATTATTAGTCTTCTCAGGAAGGGTTCGGAGGTCCCGGGGATACATTCACAATCTCGAGGCGACGGCGGCAGGACGAAACTTGGGAACTTACAACTGCCAGGCCACCATTTGATCGAAGACAATTTCGGCGTTTCCAGAACGAATTCTTGTGTTGTCTCGTCGTAAGTAGCCGTCGTCTCTAAACCTCTGATGAAGGTTCCGTGCCCGAGTTCCTAAAGCAGAAGTCGAATCTTTCTTTTCTGCACTCGGGACTGAGGCTCGGCGATTCCGTCAGAATCTATTAATACTCAATCGACACAGATATGTGTGTACGCCGGAATAATTCCGCTGAAGAAACGCTGGCGCTTTCTAGGGGCCTTACTGTTTGCGCATACGATCCTATAATTCGCATCGTCAATGCATCGGGCAGCCACTTGGCCTGCTGTTCTTCATTGGCGTGGCCCATGAGCGCGGGGACGAACATGACGAAATGCACGTGAACCGGGGTGGCATCGTGCAGGATGGCGTCAGCGACGGTCCTGCGCAAAAAAGAAAATCAGAAGTCGAACACGATATCGATTCTGAGTCATCGCCACTTTTCTGCGTCATCGGAGCCGAAGGCACCAAAGCTAAAGTTCGAGCGGTCGTTACGAAAGACGAAAAAGAAGGCATCTGATGAAATCTGAACAAGGCGCACAATGGTGCGTTGGCAATAATTTGAGCCGCTCATCTCATCCACTTTGATTTTTCTCGCTGACCGGCTTTTCAGACCGGCGATGAGGCGGATGTGTTTACCCTTCAACTTTGGGGACCTTGACATGCTGCGTCACCATGACCGATCAAACTTTCAGCGGCAATGCGAGGAACTGATTGCAAGGCTCTTCGGAAGCATAGTGAAACCGTTTTCTTACTCACAGGATTTCTCTCGGGTCGGACAGGTCCAAGGCTTTCTGGTAGATTTTCAGAGTTTTTGATAGAGCGTTCTCGTACGCTTCCTCGTGCGACAAGTACACAGTCGGGATCTCATCTTGGAATTGTGGATCGTCGTGGAAGAGTTTTTCTGGAGGAAAACGTAAGTATGTGATGATACAAAAATAACTAAACCGTATCCAACCTGATGTAGATGCTCTCATCTCTCCTGTTCCTGGTTCCGCTCATCTCATCAAATCAATAAAGACTGCGCTTATCAGAAGCCCGCATCACATCTGTCACTGAATCAGTCGAATACCCAGAGCTGATAAAAAGAAATAACTCAATATATTTAAGCCCCAGCCGGTCATCTTTTCACGATTGTCGAAAATATAAAAGCTGAACGATGCCCCATCAAAGCGTCGAGGGAGCTCTTCCGGAGACGGCGTCGATTCATTCTACCCAGATTAGGATCGCAGATTGTAACGCTGAATCGTTTCCGACAAAAAGCGACAATCGCTCCAGGGAGGCGAAACTCTTCCGAGAGAAACAGCTGAATCTTCTGAGATCGAATTCCTCTCAATCATGGCAATGCTCTAGAAATTCATCGAAAAGTCTGCCGACTCTGTTAGCTATCGACGGAACATCTCCATTGGGGACTTTGGTAAGGCATGAGCGTAAGGCACGGCGATTCATGAGCAGACGCCCGACTGGCAAAAAGTTCACGGGATTCACGGGTCGAGCCACGATTTCGATCCAAGCTCTCACGCTTCTAAGCCAGGATAATGAGAAAAGATAATTGGGGGGACGACATCCGAATCAAGGACCACTGCTTTCCGTGGTCACAGTACGCTTTCCTCGGTGACAAAGCAACGAACCGGATCTTCCTCCTATGTCAGGGAAGCTTCCTTCCGGCAGCGTCGCGTACTACCATGAATTCTAAGACAGCTTCCCGACCCGACAGCATATGCCGTCGAGCTAGGGTTCGACTGATAGCGGAACCTAAATGCTCATCCAGGGCGAATATATCGACTGTCAAGTACAGCTGACCTCATTCGGAAGCACTATGAGCACATCTTCACCCGTCGGGCAATGGGCTACAGGAGCAATATGCTTCCGGATAGGGCTATCCGGATATTCCGCTACAGCTCATTAATCCGATAACGCATTCCACTCTCGAGCACTCCGACATGGTTTCACCTACCGAGTTCCTTCCTACGCTTGGTCTTTTCCTCATCTCCATCGAGGAGGTACGTCAGCTCCAGAGTTTGGAAAGTCGCCTTGGCACGCTCCTGGAGGAGTTGGTCACAGACTGGCCTCTTCCGGTTCATATTGGCGTGGGTGGAAAACAAAGGAGACGCAACGAGGAACCGGGATAACAGATAGCTACGCCGCTGGTTCTTCGCTGAGAAGACGGCGGTGGCGAATGACACGTCTTCAGTGGAGAATAGAGCTCCGCCGAAAGAAGGAAAGAATCCTCGCAGCTTAGCCCAGTGGTTGTCAAGCCTTTACTCTTTCCACCCAGTGAAGTCGCTCACCGCAGATTCGGCTTACCCGGGGACAAAAGGGAACATCCTGCGGATCTGCGCAGAGTCAAGGACGGGCGCGAGTCTCAGAGAGTTCATCAGAGCAGTCATGGATGCCGGGCGGAAAGTATCGAGTTCGAAGGCTTCACGTGTTTTGCTCCTCGGTTCCCGAGTTCAGGGGAGCCAAGGAACCAGATGGCGCGCAAATTCAAACACGTCATTCGTGGAAGACCGGAAACTCCCGCTCGAAGGGATCCCGATCGAGGCTCCGGTCCGATCAGAGCCGAGAACAAGCGGTCCAGCCTTCCGCAAACAGATTCGACATCCTTCTGGACGCCAAGCGACCGGCTTTGTACAGAATTTGATCACGGAACAATCCTCACCGAGGAGCTTCCAAGGCTGCAATCATCAATCTGAACATTCACCCGAGGGTTGTAGCTCTCCAGAAAATCGGAATTGTTTCGCGGGCGGACAAATTGACTCCCCCTGAGAGCCGAGGTATGGTCGCCGAGGGACTCCTTCCGTCTCGGAGCATGGTCCGATGGAAGCTCGCGGTAAGGGGCATCCATCCCTTGTGTTTGAATATGTACTTAGAGGCCCGCGGGATCTAGAATCCGCAAATGCGAGCCGCTCCGCCTTGTAAGCTCAAATTCGAATGGTCTGTGCAGACTCGGTCAGGGATGCCTTCAGATCTTATTTCAGAAACGTTCATACGCTCCTACTCCACTGAGCTGAACTCCCCGTTCTCTCGCGAAAAACTACTCTCCTCAAACTTCCGCATCTATCAACAAACGTCTGTTGAGTTATTGATGAGGCGAAGATTCGGAGTAGCGACGCAAACTGGGTCTCTCCCTAGATTATCTTCTGCAGTCGGTGTTACAGACGATCAGGGAAAAAGCCGGCACTAGCGGTTAAAAAATATTCATAGGTATGTTGGGATCCAGACTGCTGCCATGTGCCTTCCGCACTCTCTCCCCGACACAAAAACAGAATACACAAACAAATAAACTTGCCGCTCAGCGCCCAACGCTGGATCGGTGCGCTGCGGCCGCACGCTTCGCTTCATATAATGTAGTGTCCAGGGGAGTATGAAGGTTTTTTTCTGGGAGGGGCCAGCAATGTTTTCGAGGTGAGGGGGGTGGCAGATTGATGGCGATGATGATCCCCATAGAGCTGTGGGGGTATGGCCCCTTGCCCCCCCCTTACTATAAGCTACTGGCTCTCCGATTGATGCTTCTCTCTTGTCACGTCTCGCTGCTATTCCCTCCCTAATTCAGTCGAATGCTGACTTACAGTGCGAAGGATTTTACGAAATGATGCCGGCTTTCCATTGTCACGGAGTCGGGGTTGACCGCTGTGGATTCGGCTCCAACAGTTCCCGAATTCCCGAGCATTGCGGCCTCAAGGATTGAAATCACCCATGACGAATTGATTCCCGTTCCGTTTTATCGCCATTCGTTTCATCAGCGGAACTCATCAACTTTTTGAAATTGCGAAGGTCCGAGATCAAGACTGCATTGCCTGAATCGCAATGTGTCGCCGTCTCTACGCAGGTCCGTTGAGTCTCCTCCGCATCGGAGCGGAATAGATTAGGCTCAATGAATCACACCGTGTTTTATTCTCCGAAGAAGCGGAAAATCAAGACCCGACCAGGGTTTTGGCTACATCAGCAACATCCGGGGCGATATGAGAGATGGATTTCGCCTTCATTCCTCGACGTCCTGGATGGATATAGACTCTGCCGTGAAGAAGGTCTACGATACGGACGCTCACAATTAGTCCCTCATCCCTAGGACACAGGCTATTTGATCAAGGAAGCGCTCGAAGGAGAACGTACAGGCTCGCGCTCCTTGTATGGTCCTCATTCACCGCGGCACGATTCCGGTCCTCGAAGTAGGTGAGCAATCCGCGCACCAGAGCCATTAGAAGGCCTCAGGTCCAGGCTCGCGTCCTCGACTCGCTTCGTTCGCGCCGACATCCAAAATTTCATGCTGCTGCCGAATCGGTGTGGAATTTCTCCATGGAACCTTCGCGGAAGTTGTCGATATCGTTGGCGGAGATGGTGGGTTGTGGAAAGGCGACAGCCGCTCGGGAGCCCGGTGGCTATGATTACCGTAATTCATGATAACTCGCTAAATTGACAGAATCTCAGGTTGTCGGAGTTTTTAGTGTTCCTCTGGGAAATGGTCGGGTCTTAACCATCTGTATTATTCAATATCAGAAGTTGGGAGGGTAGCCCTCCCTGAAGCTCCCAGCTGGGCTCATCTGAATGACAACCGATCCCATACCAACAGCTCTCAAGATCGTGCTCTCAAGTTGCCCCAGGTGGAGCTGATTCCAACTTCCTTGCTATGTACGAGCCGAATGGATGGAATAAGACAAAGTACAAAGACAAATAATATTTAGGGTACTCCGGAGGAGAGCAGGGTCTCCTACCCTTCCCATAATCGTCTGCTTCCAAGCACCGCCTCTCTCAGTGTAGCCTGTTATTGTGTTCGATTCCCATGCAAAGGTTTTCGGACGCCGGATATCTGCTCGTTTTCTGCGGTAAGCGCGACATGATTAAGTCATTTCATCTGTCTCATCGGTCCGAGTCTGAACTCAAGAAAGATATGTAGAAGTCCAGATGGAGCGCGACCGCGTCCTTCTCTCAGCTGGGAAGTCCTCCGGTCTACGCCTCCGGAAGGTCTTCTCGAGCGTTCCTATATCCTTTAAACATTTTTCTCCGTTCTCGCAGATGCCCCCGAAACCGAAATCAAATTCGTCAATCGACGTGGCTCGCTTGGGCTTCACCAAGGGTGAAAGCTTGCCTCAGATTCAGACAGCTCCTCCCCCACTCTATCCGCCGCTATCGCAAAAACCAGTGCCTGGTATTCTAGAGGAGGTGAGTTCTAGCGTTTATTCCTCCAGAGAATCCGCGTATGCTGAAATTATCATTTGCGCGACGAATACACCCGTGGACGTCGACAAATCAGCTGTAGAATTATGTTTCTCGATGAACTCAAGCCGATTGTTTCACTCCTAGGAAATGAAAACGATTGCCACCATTTACGATAGACTACGGACAGAAATTCGAGAAGACGCCTTCCATGTACGCCTCGCTGAAGAGAAACCAGCCATAGAGAGGTATTCCGATCAGTTGGATTACGGAATGTCAGAGAGAAAATACGATTATCGAATGGAACTCTTCCCTGCCGTCCTCACGACGAAGACCAAGAAAAAAGTCGTGAAGAAGGCCAAAGGTAAGACAAAAGGCTGCTCCGTAGTTCACCTCAGGAACATTTCAATGGCTCATTCGGATAGATGCGTGCACATCAACTCGAGATTTTCTCGACTAACTCCCGGAGTCATGGCTGTTTCAGATATCAATTTGGACAAAGTTTTATCGGAGGATAAAGATCACGACGAGGAGAAAGGTGAAAATGAGGAGGAAGCCGAGGACGAAGAAGGGCAGAACAATGAAGACGACGCAGACGAAGGCGTGGACGACGACTACGCGGATACGTACTTTGACAATGGCGAAAACTTCCTCGACCCGGATGACGACGCCTTAGAGGAATCCGCTGTTTTCTGAGTTCGTCGCGATAGGATCGTCCAACTTGTACATATGTATAGAGTCTAGAAAAATGTAAATGGGAACTTCCGTTGGCTCGAGTCCAAATGGGGTCCCCTGGCTGTTATCTGAGCTTCAGTTTTCAATATCCAAAATCCAGTCTGGAAAAAGATCGAAGCTATGTCTCTGTATTTATCTGATTTCTTGAAGCCGACTTCGTGACCATAGCTAGGAGGGACGACTGATTACGAGAGAACCTGTCGATCGGAGTGGGCGTCTTAATGAACTGAGCATCGTGCCAAGAAGCTCCGAGTGCACATGGAATCTAGATAGTCCGCGCTGATTCTGCTCAACTCTCCGGGCCCCGGAAAACCAACCGGCGCTTCGAGAGCTGCTGCTCTGAAATGCATCTCCGGCTCTCTGCTCAGGGGTGGAAAAGCATTTATTTACAGGAATGAGCCACAAGCTACGCGCTCAGTTTTGAAAAGTCTTCGTATTCTACTCCTTTCACAACGACCCCCGTCTTGAGCTTGAGGGTGGCACAATATCTGTCTACATCAATATCCTGGAGCGTCGCTTCCTGGCCGTTGTAGGGGCCATTAACAATTTTTACTTTGCGTCCAGCAGATGGTATGACCGTTTCGCAATGAACTTGATCGAGCTTGAGTTTCACGCCGCTCTCGATGAGTCTCACGAGAGCACCGTACCTATCGACAACTTCCTGGAATGAATGGAGAGAGGATTCGAATAGGGCGATTATTCATGGGCTCCGACATTGCAAGCCTGACGTGCAGCCGGTGAAGAATATACGTGGACCCGTATACTGCTCCGTCCAAGCACAAACCTCCGCCTCACCGGACTGATTTCACTCACCTCCACAACACCCTTCTGCTTGTAGTATTGCTCCCCAGCATTCTTAGTGATGACTTTCACCACGATCCCGGGGTGGAGCCAGTGATCGTTGCGCTTTCGCTTGCGTCGAGCTTCCTCGATCATTATCTCGTCCAGAGCCGACTTCTTCGAGGACGAGGCCTCTTGTTTCCTCGATCGATCCTTCTTCTCCAACCGAGCAAATGGATTGGAGGTCACCTTAGACTCCTGACTGCAATCAGGGGAGCAGTTAATCCTTTAGCAATTCCGACTCTCGAAGTTCGTTCTTTTCGATTCAATTAAATTCCCCTGATCCATTCCCCTTTACAGAGGCATGAATTTCCAGGCAGACTCGTTTAGGACGCTGATTCCGTTTTTTCCCCAGACCCATGGTTTCGAGGGCTTCGGCTCGGAGTGTTGCCACTTTCTCCGTGCTTGTCCTATCTTTTCTCTCCACTACGCAGTCAGCGATATTTTTCCGCCAGGCCTCGACAGTCTACCGACAAGAGGCAGTCTCAGGAGGAACAACGGAGAAATGCTGCGAGGAATCTCGACCTAAGCAGTATACCTAATCTCGACCTAATATGCAGAGCTCCCCCTTGACCCGAAATTCCACCCGGCAAGCCCGGCCTCTAGATTCTAGACTTCGATCCAGATCATCATTTCCAAGCGGAAAGCGATTCATTTCACCTTTTCTCGCCGGCGGGCTTGCTTCCACCGAAAGCAATGACTAGCTTCTCGCCATCGGTTTCTCTGAGCAAGCGCTTGTCTTCCTCCGCTCTCTCTTCTTCGTTCGCATTCGACGATGCCTTGAGTCGATCTATTTGTTCCTGGATGAACTTATTCTGCCTCTCCTCGTCATCGAGGTCCATCTTCCTCTTTTTTGACCTACGCTCATCAGCGAGTATGGCTCCGAGCTCCGGTCGATGTATGTCACGAACCATCCCTTCTCGGTCTCATCGACAGCGCATATACCTGAAAAGTTCAGGGAAAACGTTCTGACTCCCCCGAACAGAGAAGTTTGACCGACATAGTGCTATCGAACCTGAATACATGCTCAGGCTTAGATAATATGTCACTGACCTTCTTTGCCAAGCCACTTGACGAAAGTTGTCAAAGTAAGCCACTTGGTAGAGTTCATGTGCACGTGCTCTTTGAATCGAATGTATTCCTGATAGATCTGATTCGAGTGTACTCGTTTCCCACCGTATTGACGTTTCAAAATATCCAGAAAGCCTTCCTTGAACTCTCTGTAAATAAGGTCGAAAGATCAGTCAGCCTTAGAGCAGCTCCTAATTGAGGCGAGCGAGTCATGTCTCGGTACATAATATATGTTCAGGTAGGTAGTACCTACTCTGAGAAGGAGTCCAAGTATTTATCCGGGTTCTCCGCAAAGNGACAGCAATTGACGCTGGTGTGATTCGGA
>NW_003803941.1:0-1079 GCF_000255335.2 Galendromus occidentalis
TGAATACCTCTTGCAACGCTTATCCTTAGTTGTCCAAAGAGGCAATGCTGAGGCCGTCATGGGTACCATGGCTACCTACCAAGGGCCACACCTAGAGCTACAACATTAGGGTAGCGAAGGGCAGTTACAGTAGACTGAACTAGAGCTCGAATTTCAATAAAAATCAACATGAGAGAGAGAGGGGACCTCCCTTAAAGGCAAGGTTTGACGATGGACTCCTCAATGATGCAACCTCAATCGATGAAGGAATTAGAATCCCCCCTCCCGAGCCGTGGAGATGTACCGTGGAGTCCCGTGTGTGAGGGGCCTTGAGAAGTATCTCATAGAATAGACCCATAGTTGAAGAGGAGCTATGGGTCTCATACGTACCAATGTGGGGGTCTCTCACCTGATGAATACCTCATACGTACAATGAGGGAAAACATTTTTCTGAGTTTTTCATGGCTTTCCCGCTGTCTCTGAAACAGTCTTCTAGCTTTCCGGATTTTTCCGGATTCTGTCCGTGTTTTCCGTATTTTTCCCGCTCTTTTCGTATTTCTCCCGCTCTTTTCGTATTTTCCCGTATTTTCCCTACCTTTTCCGCATTTTCTGAATTTTCCCCGCGTTCCCGTATCCGTCCGCATTCCTCTTACTCCGTATCCCCCCGGGCATGTCTACAGGGAAGGCGGTCGAAACCATTCTTGCAGCGAGACTGATTAAGGAGCTGGAAGAGAGGCGGCCGATTTCGGACCGCCAATACGGGTTCCGAGCGGGTCGCTCGGCGATCGACGCGGTCAAAAAAGTCATGGAGCATGCGGATCTAGAGAGAACGAAGTCCTGGAAGAAGAGACAGTTCTGCCTGGCGATTCTCCTCGATGTCCGCAACGCGTTCAATTCTATGCCCTGGGAAGTGGTAATGAGTGCGCTCGGTGGCGCGGGAGTCTCTCCCTACTTACGAAGAATGATCGGAAGTTACCTCAAGGACCGATGGGTCACAACAGCAGACGGAGCGAGCTATCCGATGACAGCAGGCGTACCACAAGGCTCGATAATCGGACCGACTCTCTGGAACGTCGCTTACAACGGAGTCCTGGAGTTAA
>NW_003803942.1:0-3866 GCF_000255335.2 Galendromus occidentalis
CAGGGGTGGCCAACCTTTTTCGTCCCGCGGACCACCAAAGTCATGGCGACGGACCCCGCGGACCACCAAAATTTAGGTCACCCGTTTTAAAATCAGAACGCGAGAAGAAGGGGGCCAGAATACATCAAGAATGCACTTAATTTATCTTCATAGCACCAGATATTTCACCTCTTCGAAATACAAGCATGATAGAGATAGCAAAGAGGAGCTGCGCAGGAGTTTTCACAATCTCCATGGACTCCGAGTTCGAAAACAATTAAGAACGTTCACGCAACCTACGTTAACGTGTATAAATAGAATTAGTGCGATACCTGTGCTTGCTTCGACGACAAGATCGCGTCGATCTGAGGCGCTAGATTCGTAACTCCTAGTCGAAGTTCCGCGTGCATCTCGAGGGAAGTCCGATATCTAGTCTTGATGGCAGTGACAGATGAAAACGTTTTCTCGCAGAGGTAAGTTGTGGAGAATTGCACCAAAATCTTCATCGCTTCCGCGCTCAGCATCGGGTATTCTTGTCCAACTCCGAGCCAAAAATGAGCTCTCGACAACGAAGCGTGGAACTTCATCTGCAGGCTCGCATCTGAAGCGAGATCCAGCAAGCTTTCTTTCCCTTTCATGCACAAATTGGTGTCGTCAATTTTCGCGGTGAACGGATCCAGAATCCAGAGACTGCCATTTCTGGGATCTTCTTGCTCCGGGTAGTATTTACCGAACAAATCCATGAGGGTTTGTAAATGCTCCCGGACGATTACGACCACTCCCTCGCTGAGGTGATTCTGCTTCGAGAACTCATCGAAATTAGGAAACATACGGAAAATCTTTCTCTGAGACTGCGGCGTGACCAAAGAACTAGTTCTTTACGGAAGCCGTCAATCTTCGCTCGCAGCGTGAACATATCGCAATGCTTCCCTTGTAAGGATAAATTCAGCTCATTCAAATGAGAGAAAATATCGGCCAAGTATGATAGTTTGGCTTTCCAATCTACATCGGACATGATAGCAAGGAACGTCGAATTGTTCTGCTGCTGGAAAAATACCTTAACTTCTTGCAACAAAGAAAGAAGTCGATTGAGAACTCTCCCACGAGACAACCACCTGACTTCTGCATGCAAGAGGAGATGGGAAAACTGAGAACCCATTTCCTCACAGAGAGCTTCGAAGATACGCGAATTCAATGGTTTGCAACGAATCTCGTTCACAATGCGGACCACATCAGACAAAACGCTGTGCAATTGTGGAGAGAGTCGTTTCGCAACCAGTTGTTCCCTATGTATGATGCAATGGGTGCTCAGCAAGTTGGGGTGTCCGACCTTCTTGACTCTTGCTGTGAAACCCATCAGACGTCCTGTCATATTAGCGGCTCCGTCCGTGCATACCCCAATGCAGTTCTTCCACGGTATGCTATGATCTTCGAAAAAGCCGTCAAGGACTCGGAATATTTCGGAGCCAGTTGTCCGACCCGGCAGTTCCACAGAGCAGAGAAGTTCCTCCAAGAGTTCTCCGTCGTGTTCGACCTTGACGAAACAGACCAATACGGCTTTATTCGTCAGATCTGTTGACTCGTCGATCTGGATCGAGTAGAATGTCGACTTCTTGACCAAATCGATTATTTGATCTTGGATGTTATCGGCCATGTGCTCGATTCTCCGTTTCACCGTGTTGCGCGACAGGGAGATACCTCTGAGTTTCTGGTAAGCGTCGTGTCCGATCACCTCCTGACTCGCCAGTAGGATGCATGGTTTTATCAATTCCTCGCCGATGACGTATGCTTTCTTGTTCTTCGCGATTTCGAGCGATATCAGATACGAGGCTCTCATCTGGGAGTTATTGTCACCAAGGATCATATTTCTCATTGAATTCTGTTGCTGCTTGAGTTCGTCTCGCATTCTCTGAAAGTACTCCAACGGTTTGCAAGCCAGATCGGGATGTTTCAAATCTCGGTGCCTCTGAAGTTTGGACGGCTTCATTCCTTCATTCGATAGGCACTCCGAACAAACAATGCACAGCGGCCTAGGCTCGAATTCGCTACCGGCTCTTGAATGAATCCGAATCTGAGATAGCTCGCATCGTACTTCCGCGTGCGTTTGTACTGCTTTTTCGGCCTCCCCGATGCCGCTATTCTGCCACCTATCCTGACCGGAGAGAAGTTCGAGGTCCCAGATATCTGTATCTCCGACTCAATTAACGGCATGGCCTCTTCCTCCAAGTCAATAACAGGATATCGTACTTCCCCTTCAGTGGCTAGCTCTCCAAAAGATGGGTTGTCATCGGCGTCCGCGGAAACGTGTTTTCGCTTCCTGAAGAAGCTCTGGATTCTGGCCTGACTCTTCCCGCCCATTCCGAGGAAACTGCTGGGGATTCTTCAATGAACTTGGGTGACGCCTTCCGGAAACAAGGCTAGAAGCCAGGCTCGAGCTCACTCTCGATCGAACAGTCCGCGGCGCGTACACATTCGACTGAACCCATGTGCGCGATACCCAAGCACAAATATTTAGGAACGGACGTTCCAAATCGAGACGGAATCATCTGCTCGCTCGGCGTGTGGTGTGTGAAACTTCGACACGCAGAGCACAGGTACATACACAATCACGTCTCGTATCCAATGCGCCTTCAGCAGCACGCGCGGCCGTCTCATGACTGACGCACATAGGGCTGTGCAGATTCCGCCGCGAAAGTCATGGGCTGTGCTCGTGTCAGATAAGCTCCCTCTGGTGTAAACTGGACAGAATGCTCCGCGGACCACCAAAATATAGGTCGCGGACCACCAGTGGTCCGCGGACCCCCATTTGGCCACCGCTGATATACCGTGATGATGGAGGGAATGAGCCTCCGATCGTCGCGGGAAACTGAATGGACGCTCGAGGTTCCTCAAAACTGAATTGCATGAGGTGCACTGGTGCAACCTCGTGAACGTGATCATTGATGATGATCAATTATGTCTCTATTTCTCCGCCGTTGTCGCCACTGTGGCGACCACAGTGTTTTCTCAACGTCTCTCGACCGGCTGACGGTGGAACAGCGGATGCGAAGCAGCAGACGTTCAGCTCTGGAGAAGCCAGCGCTGCGCCGATGAAAGTACCTAGGTGGCGGCGCACTCCTCGGGGATTTATTTGGCTCAAACGGGACTGCTCGTCCTGGACAGGATAAGATGGATATCATGAATAAGAATTACACGATGACTGGGGTGCTGGAAGGTCACCACGGTTAGACTCGATCTATGCTGTGCTTGTTGTGTGCTGATTGTTTTGTTTAGTGTGTATGTGTCATGAGCGTGTGCAAGCCCGAAGACGCGACGGCCGCTCCGTCCGTGACTTCCCCCCCTCACCGAACTCCGCGGTCTCCTGAGGGACCCGCAGCTCTTAATTGCAGGCTTCGGGGTCTCGCCTTCAAATTCAAATTCTCGCGCTGGGTCGAAGGCGCCGTCTGGCGGCGCGTGTTGATCACTGGCGGCAACTCTCCGCGCGACCGTCCTCCTCCACAGTCTTTGCTTTGACGAGTTTGAGACAAGCGCGTCCGTAGTTCCCTCGAATTTTTGCACTTCTACCATGGCCCGGCCCTCCGCCCCACACTACTATCCCCGGCCCCAGTGGCACCCATACCACCACACCCCCGTCGGGATCGCCCACGGCCTTCTGCTCGAAGGCGAGCTCTGCCTCACCGGCCTCCCCCAGCGCGACTGTCAATTCCTCGCTCGTCATTACTGGTCTGACTTAACCGAAGGGGAGCAGCGGCCCTTTCGGGCGTATTCCGAGAGCCTTCTGAAGGAGAGACGCGGCACAGTGTCCAAGCCCGCACTTCCCCGGCAGTTCCGGTACCGACAGACGCGTATTCAGAGGGTATATACCCAAAATATTTGTTTCATACTAC
>NW_003803942.1:6142-14414 GCF_000255335.2 Galendromus occidentalis
GACTCTCACAGAAACTCTCGAACGACTTCGCTTTGAACTGCGCTCCATTATCAGTGACGAGAGTGGTCGGATTCCCAAAACGAGCGCATAATGCGGTGAACTTGTCTATCGTCGACGCTGCCTTGGCAGATTTTAGCTCGAAAATCTCCGGCCACTTCGAATAAGCATCGACCACGATCAGATACATGTGGCCGTCCAAAGGACCGGCGAAGTCCGCATGCAAACGTTGCCACGGCTTCGAACACGCTTCCCAGGGATGCAGCGATGCCTTCCGAGGGTCTCTGTTCAGCTCCGAACACGCCGAACATCCGCGCACCAGCGCCTCGACCTGTTTATCGAGCTTGGGCCAATAAACAAATGACTTGAAAGTAATGATTATTATTTGGGGAACTCCCGCGTTCCCACAATCTTCAGAGATGCATGGTGTTTCATCGTCAGCATCGCTCTGACACACCTCAGTGTTTACAAACCGTATGTGACATTGATCTCCAATGGAACTTCTTATTAGACATGATTGTCCGAGTGATTTGAATTCGTCGCCACAATCACTGCACGAGAAGTATCCGTGAGCACAGGCTGTGAGATTTATTATGATAATTGTTATTGTTAGCCTCATGCTTTCCAGACAGTTGGACCCGACAGCTCGCGCTGTCTCAGGGATACCGATTTGTTGAGTGGCTTGGTCAGCCAGTCGACTCGCTAGTACTCCGTCGGTATGTAGGCAATATCGATGCCTCCTTTGTCGTAGTGGTCTCTGGTGAAGAAATATTTTAGTTCGATGTGTTTTGTTCGTCAATAGAACTGGGGATTTTTGATGAGTTTGATTGCTGCTTGATTATCCATCTGAATTATTTATCTTTCTTCTTTGCCCAATTCTCTCAACAGTTTGGTCAATCATTGTGCTGCTTTCACGCTTCCGGCTGCAGCGTGGAATTCAGACTCAGAGCTGAGAGCGATGATTGATTGACTGGTCCTGATTGTCTCATGATCCATGATCCGTGTTCCTGGAACGGATTTTCTATCCTTGATCTTTGAACCATGATCAGCGTCAGGGAATACCACTGTCTTCTCGTCAGAATTGCTTCTGTGTGTAATGCCGAGAGATGGGCATGACTTCAGATATCGAAGTATCCTCTTTCCTGCCTCCAAATGCTCAGGAGTACATTTATCCAGAAAACGACTGAGATATGAGGTGGTGAGGGCCACATCGATGCGGCAACCACTGGTAATATAAGGGACTGGTCCTATTGACTCTCGGAAGTTCTCGAGGGTGGCCGTTCCGGTGTTTCGGATATTGTAAATGCCTGAGTCACAGGGAGCAGCAACTGGTTTGCAATCGAACATGTTAAAACGCTTGAGGACCTCGTTCACATACTTGGTTTGATGTATGTGAATGTCATTGGTTTTCGTTTGTCTCGATTTGCATTCCGAGAAAATATTTGAGGGCTTGTGATGTGATTTCAAGATCTTGACTTAGAGAATCTATCAACTGAAGTACAGTCGGACCCGCTCATAAGAGATACGCATATAAGAGACTTACGCTTAAAAGAGACAGATTCTATCCCCCAGTTTCCGAACCCATAGTCTCCCATGTTAAAAAAATCGCGTATAGGAGACTTGAAAACTCGCTTATAAGAGAAACTCGCTCATAAGAGACTCGTCACGATTCCTCTTCTCATAGGATTCCATGTTGAAGGATTCGCTTTTAAGATACAGGTCGGAAATAAAAATTAAAATAAAAAATCGTTTCACTACGAAACGATTTTTTCCCGATTGCGACTGCTTGTTAGGCCTTCTAGACGCGCCTTAGGCTAAGGTATGCGGGCCCGTGAAGAAAGGCTCATCATTTCCAACTTCAAACCATTTCATCCGCGATTGGGTATTTCCGCGCATAAGAGAAACTCGCTTATAAGAGACTTTTCACGGTTCCCCGAGGTCTCTCTTATAAGCGGGTCCGACTGTATCTTTTTCGTTACCCCAGCACATAGGCCATCATCTACGTAGATGCAAACGATGATTCTCTCTTCCCCAATTCGATAGGAGATACAGGGGTCGGTCTTGCTGTGTCCCTTTTCAGAAGGATGGATTTGAATTTTTGGCTGAACTCGTACGGCGATTGAATCCATAGATAGCGCGTGGGAGTCTCCATTCCTCCTTTGATCTATCATCCCTCCATTCTGGTTGTTTCATGTATATTTCCTCATTGAGCTCAGCACTGAGAAAACCCAATTTGACGTCGAATTGGTGGAGATACAACTTTTCTTCGGCTGCGATGCTCAAGACGCAGCCCCGAAAGACAGTCGTCTCGGTCGGGCCGTCGAGACCTGCGGACGGGGAGGGCTCTACACCTGCTTCGACGGACAATGAAGAAAGTTTCGTTAGAGGTTTCGCCTAGTGGGGTCATTCTCATTTGACACTTTTCAGGTGTAGTCTTCTCTCTGGCTCATATCTAACTTTTGGTCTCGTGGAATCCGAACGAGTCTTATTGGTACTCTTGTCGGCTCCTCAGAGTTTTGGAGAGTAAACACCAACAGCACTCGTTCATGAGAGCACGATCGCGGCAGCGGCGCTTATTCCACGCGAGTAGAGCGATTTAGATCCAGTCAATGCATATCCAAATCTCGATGAGCAATGGTGTTCCCAGTGACGCGTTGTTCAAGCTAGGCACACATGGCTGGATCCCTGGTGGGAACGTTGCTCTCCCTAGGGTCTCTGCTGAAAGAGTTGTTTTCTGGGATCCACGAAAAGGTACTGAGCATCAGTAAGCTTCATGAGCGAAGTTACAGAAATTCTTTATCAGCAATCCAGCGTGGATATTCCATGCCAAGGAAGCTTCACACCGGGGACGTAACGGAGCGTTCATACTCGGAAGCAGATTCTGGGCACCCTAAAATCCGAAGTTCAACTACTGAGGACAGCACGGTGGAGTTCTCCGAGGCTCCTGTTGTTCAATCCACCTCTCCAAACAGCTTCATTATCCTATCGACTTCCACGCTTGTCTCCACTACAAGCACATCCCCTTCTACGACATCCAGACCGGGGTTCCGATCTTCCGGATTGACCACTTTCTGTCAGGCGATGAGCCACAGATACACAAAGCATGGCCGAGATAGTAAACAGTGTCAGAAGTGACCAGCCTCTCCTGTGACGTACGAAATATTGTCCATTCATGGAAAATGTCCTTGAACTATGTAACTGCCAATGCTGTGTGTCGGAGGATTCGTTTTCCGTAGAGATCGACGAACGGATTCGAAAAACTTGGCGGTGCGTGGTCAAGATTCGTAAGGCTCGGATAGCGACAGAGAACGAGTCGCACGCAGTGAGTTTCGAGCCGCACGGAGCGAGTTTCGAGTCGGGAGCTCGGAGAATATCGTAGATAATTTTTCAGAGATTCGGACGAACTTCGAGAGCTCAATTCGGAATTTTCGCCACAGATCCCGCCGGAGCATACTCATAGTTCAGATCCAGTCGACGTCGAGGGGACAACTTGGGCCTACTCAGGGAAACTGCCACGCAGCGATCGAAATCGGCCGCCCTCGTAGCGGAGGTGGTTGGCAAGATTAGCTCCACTGCCATTTCAGCAGGCTACCCAAGCCCGATCTCCTACGGCGACGAGTTGCGAACGCCCGCAAGCGAGCGGCCCCGGCACTGCCTGCGAATCCATCGCATCGGAGCGATCTGATCATCCCGAATTTCTTGAAGGTATGCGAGTGTGGCAGATATCTCGGAACCTGCGGTATCGTGAGCATACTTGTCACGGACTGTGGTATTTCTTGCCGAAAGTAGGGCCTTTCTGATTACTTGGACACTGATGGCGGATAGCGTCCTTCAGCCCAGCCTATGCTCTGAGTTTCAACAACAAACAATGAAATCAAAGGTTGGCATTCGGCATTGGCCGGCAGACTCGGAGCGAATAATCTCACCATTTTCAAACTCGTTGAGCAGCTCAAGATAGAGCAGGGTCTGACCGAATTCCAAATAGCGAGTAGCATTGCACGGGGACACGGTGCCCCATCTAAGCGAAAATTTCGAGATAGACATCGCAGATTGTTGGCTCCGCCGTCCCGTGGACTTGGACTTCTTCTCTTGTTGGCTCCTCCGTCCCGTGGACTTGGACTTCTTCTCTTGTTCGCTCCGCCGTCCCGTGGACTTGGACTTCTTCTCTTGTTGGCTCCGCCGTCCCGTAGACTTCTTCTCTTGTTGGCTCCGCCGTCCTGTGGACTTGGACTTCTTCTCTTGTTGGCCGAATTCGCCGCAGGTTTGACTTTGGTCAAACCGGTGTTAACGTAGACCTACGTCATGGTTGTAGCGTGTGAGCTACTTCTCAAAGCGGACACGTTGTGTCGGGTTTACCGGCGTGTTACCGAATGATCTTATTCCTCGTTGTTCTCAAGTAATAGACAGAATGAGTGCGGTCGCGAGCCGCCATAATGGTTGGAGTTGGATGGAGCGAGTTTTCTTGTCCTCGATAGTCGCATCAAGGCCGACGGAAATTAATCACCTTGTCCGTATCCGGACCAGCCGTATTTATCCGTCCGAGTGAATCTTCAGCATATCCCGGATGAGAAGATCAGACGATTTCTCGCCAAGGAAGCTCGGATCACCGAAATCGATTCGAATAAAAAAAGGGCGACTTCCTATTCCAAATCCACCCTCGTCTTGCGAATTCTGTGAATGCTGAGAGTTCTCACCAACGTGAAGCATCAAACTTCTAAGCATGAAGCGGTGACCCTATCTCTATATCACTCTAGCTTTAGATCTCGGGTTGCAGCCATTTTGGAACTTCCCGCAGCTGCTGGCGCGAGGACGACGATCTCCCTCTCTTCGAATTTCGGCGCACCTACCACAACTTCCGTTACACTGTTTCAGTGGCGTGCAAGTCCATGGTGCCGCCCGGGGCGACGATCGAATTTGCCGCCCCCTCCAATTCGTGCTTGCGCTCTTCAGGGGGTCAGGCTAACACTTCTGCGTTGGAAGTTTTCAAGAATCGAGTTTAAGGAGCTTCAATCGTTTCCTTGGATAGAAAATTCAGACGATGGAGGGAAAAACAAAGCACAAGTATATTATTCATGGGTTTCTTTGATGTCACATTGAAGGTTTCAAATGAGTCTTCTATCATTAGATGAGTAGCGGGCATAGTTTTCCGCAAACTCCTGAATGACATCTTCGAAATCGATCTCGTCGGTGAGCTTATGCTCAATAGATAGTATCGCAAGACTGTTGAGACGCGAGGCTCCCATGGTAGATCGCAAATGATTTTTTATCAGCTTTAATTTAGAAAAGCTCCTTTCACAGGAAGCGACGCTGATTGCTAGGGTTAGGAAGATTCGAAGCAGGACCACTATATTCGGCAACGAGCTTCCAAGCGCATACCTCTGAATGAACTGTAAGAGCTCGAAAGGACCTTTTGTCCTGATTTGAGCTTGTTCTTCGTCGTCGGCTGACGCAACAAGAGTCTGAAGCCGAACTCTTTCGAATACGAAAAGTTCCAAGTCGATGTCCTTTGAATGTTCCTCTAAAGTACAAAGGTAGTCAGCGTTCAGAAGGTTTCGCGGGATCAGGAATTCATATTTCTCGGCAATCGAGTGAATCTGATTGAACCGCGACTTGACTTCTTGAGTAATCCTGTCCATTGAGGCATACATGTCGCGTCGTATCTCTTGACTATAAGATAGCGAAGCGTCGTTCCGTCTCGTAGGTTTGCTTAATGGAATCTCTAGCTCTCCACACGTTTTCTCCGCCATCGTCAGAGCTTCCTCGACGAGCGTATCTCGGTTCTGGGTGAGGAAAAACTCGAGTGCTCTCAGTCGCAAGTCGCACTGGTGCAGATCCAGCCCCTTCGTCTGAAGATAGCATTGAGTGGAGTTGATCTCTCTCAGAACAGGATCCCACAAATTCAGGAAGACTAAGAAGTGGTGAGTCTGCAGAGCCCCAAGCAAGACAGCGGCGTCACCTCTGGTTGCAGCGTTCTCGACTTCAGTTGTGAGCTTCTCCAATACACCAATGATCCCAAGGTAGTGCTTCTTCACTGAACCAACAGCATCACCTCTCGCACTCCATCGAGTCTCGATCAGCCGCTTGAGGCTTCCTGCTACTGCGGTCAGCGCACTCCAGCGATGAGTCGACGAGGAGAAGAAACAAAACAGCTTCTCAATTACCCCGAAAAATGACACGGATCTGACTGATGCCGAAGCTGCGTGGACCCCGGCCAAGTTCAGAGAATGATTGCTGCAAGCAACAAATTCTGCTCCCGGATTTATATCTCTGATGCGCTTCTGAACGCCTGACCGATGTCCAGACATGACGGCGGCATTATCATACGCCTGGCCTCTACAGTGTTGTATATCGAGACCGTCCTTCTCAAGACTCTGCAGTATCATGGAGGTGATGCCGGCCGCGTCCTTTTTCTCTGTTTCGATAAAACCGACGAAAGACTCCGTCACTTTGACTTCCTTGCCGTCCAAGATGACGTATCGCAGAACCTGACTCGTTTGGTCCTTGTGCGACAGATCAGGTGTGCTGTCGAAGATCATAGTGAAATATTTGGCAGTCTTGACCCGCTCAATTATTTTTTGCCGAACGCGTTCACCGAGTTTTTCGATGAACTTGTTCTGCGTTCTGTTCGAGAGATAAGTAAGTTGCCTCGATTTCGACAGCTGGACCCTTACGAGGTGCTCTCGCAAAACCGGATCGTACTTGGCTACCAAATGAACAAGCTCCAAAAAGTTCCCTCGACTGGAGTCTCCTCCAAAATCGGAGTCGTACTTCTGCTGCTCAAAATGACCTCGGAATGCTTGATTCTGCTTCGCGAGGTACTTCACTATGTCCAGCAGCCTCTGCAGAACTGCCTCGAGTTTCTCCGTTTCCATCTCAATCTGTCTTCGCCTATGATCGTCTATCGTCGCATTCTTCTCGAGTCTCATGCGCATCTCGTCCCACTTCGTGACCGCATCCTGATGAATGAAGCTTATCTCGTGTTCGCGAACCTTGGGGTTCAACTTCCACCATTTGGAGAAACCGTCGATCGAATTGAAACTGGATGTTTTCCCCCGGCGAAAAGCCGGCAGCAGAAACAAAAGAGAGCCGACCTCGCAGGTGAATACAGCATCCAGTTTCTCAAGACTCTCTCGTTGTCCGAATCTCTGCGAAAGAACCATTCTCGCGAGAGATTACGACCTCGACCTTTGGTGGCCTGGCCAGGCGCGTCGCGCTCTCGAATCGAAATCCAGGTTCTGAAGATCAGAAGATCCACGACTAACTAGCTTCCTGCGGAGCGCAGCATCGATTCCCTCTGGCCAAGTGCCGATGTCATCGAGGAGCGAACCATCATGGCCTCGAATATCGTCGTCCTCTTCACTCGAATCGGACAGACTGTGCACAGAAGCTCCACCTCGCTGATCGATGGTATACTCCGCAAGGACATCTTCCTTGGTGAGACTTTGGCTTTGCTCAGGGATAGCTTCGACCTCTGCAATGAGATCGACTCGGTTCTCTGCAGAAGACGTCTGTGAAGACACGGCGATGCCGCTCTGATAAGTTGGGGTTTCGACTCTATCATTCGCCTCCCCGGACGTTTCAGCGGTACCTCCTTTCGGTAGAAGATACTTCAGAAAACTCCCTCTTTGTTTACTCAACGATTCCTCTATAGTCTTGCGCTTCTTCCGATAACTAGCCCCACTCTCTTTCTTAC
This sequence comes from Galendromus occidentalis, assembly GCF_000255335.2. Lineage (NCBI taxonomy): Eukaryota > Metazoa > Arthropoda > Arachnida > Mesostigmata > Phytoseiidae > Galendromus > Galendromus occidentalis. The sequence continues at coordinate 13,833 of NW_003803942.1, forward strand.
GTTTCATGTTTCCGAGAATCCGTGCAATCTAGAAAAAAAAAGAATCGAGAACACTCAGCAAGCCGAATTCGAAGAGCGACTATTCATGCGAAATCCAATGACGGATTCGATATGAATGGGGACCACACAGATCGCATGAGCGGCGTCACCTTGCTACCGGAGGAGACGTGTTCTTGGGGGCTTTTTTCGCAACGGGGAAACGGTTCTCCAGAGCAGCTGGGCGAGGAAGAGGACTGTTTCTTCCCGGGAGTAGCGCATCCGAAGGATTCTCGGAAGACCTTGTTCCATCAGGTCTTCTTTTGGAAGCTCCAGAGAAGCATGAGATGGTTCGAAAGAAAGGATATGACAGCGACGACCCGACGCGGTGTCGCCGATGATTTCTGCTGCGCATACCTACAATCACAATCGCGATTCGCGATCAAATCAAAACAATAGCACCACTTTCGATACGAGAGCCCGCGAGTGCATGAATGTCCTCGCCAGGACCACGAATCGACACCGGGAGACGCTGGGGAATGACCTTCTGAACTGGCGCCCCGACCACCATAAACAAAGCTGGAGCGAAACTCTCTAAAATAAAAT
>NW_003803943.1:0-2044 GCF_000255335.2 Galendromus occidentalis
AGTCGTTATTACGATCTTGCTCAACTAACTCGATGCTGTGAACCATGAGATAGGAAAATACGAAATAAAGACAGTTAACCTGTAATTTCCATCATTCCCTCCCTTTTTCCGTAATCCATGGTGAATGAACCTGGTTGATCATTCTGCTAGTCTAGGTTATCACGTAAACACTGATTCTGGAATGCGCGGGAAAATTTAAACGTTGAAATCTACCAAATTTGGAGTATAAAAGAGCGCGCTCCGAGAGCGAAATTGTCTTCGTGATCAACACGTTTAAATCGTGTGCTGTGGTTCGCTCGACGACGTCGGTTTACCGATTGTACGCCAGATAGACGGCTGCTGTTTCCACACGAAAAATATTCATCTGAACGGTACCCATTCTATCCTCCCACTTCGGTCAATCAGTGATTGATTCAATGATAATTTCCTCCCTTTTGATTATCATTCAGAATCTCCCTCCTTCCTCAGAGATGAGCTTGACCGATTCTGAAGCGAAACTTCTTGATAATGTCGTCCATGGGGCCCCGTCAGATCCGGAGGTGTCCCCGAATCTGGAGGACCTTGCATCAAGTTATGAAATCCTTCGACGACGTATCGAGCTCCTGGAGGCTATTGACCGTCAAGCTAAGCAACCGATGTCAACAGTAGTTGAACTCCAGCAGCCCCCGATATCATTGGAAGCCTCGCCGCCCCCCAATGAACCGTCAACAAACTCGGCATATCCTGAATTGTCACCCAAACCTGAGCCCGACCGTATCTCAGTTCCACGGTCAGCAGAACGAGTCCATTCTATGAGTTGTGATTTCCCAAACCTTCCTCCATGGTTGAAGCTCATCATGCTCCTTCTAGGAATTTTGTGCTTCATCACTGTCGGCACTCTACTTGGGTGGGAACTCTCGGCGTCAATGACTCCGGAACGTTTGGTCTTCAATTTCACAACGCCGAAAAGTCCTCACGATTCTGGATCGAGTCTGATGAAGACGAATCCTCTCCCCACTCTCATTCGAAAAATGGAACGCCCGAACGAGAGCCCAACACTGACGACAACCTCCACGACGACCCCGCCACCGGTATTCATCTCCAGCCCGAAGTTCGTGGTGAATCTCCATCAGTCTCAGTGCTTCGAACTGTCGGAGATTTACGTGTGTCGGCTCCCGAACAATGATTGTGTATACGGCCAAGAGAACTTCACGCAAGAATCCTCCACAGCCGCGGTTCGTGAGGAGACCCGGCCTGTTTTAAAGAATGTTGCAGAGGGGCAGGTTTTTACCAAACTGTGCCAGCGTTCGATTTACCGATGGTAAACTTTGCATTTTGAAACGATCTTAAATAAATTTGTGATATATTTCTCCTTGGGAAATACCGCTTAATCATTAGTTTGATGTTGGTTCCACTGTAACTTGATAAGGGCCTTCTTGATTAGCCATCCCATCATAGCCGCTCCTTGTCGGCATGAGTCGTCTTAGTAGAAACACATTTAGAACTCCACACAGCACTGTCGTGATGATAAACACTACTGTCAGCCCTATGAATACTTTCGTTTTAATTGGAGACGGCTCTGGCCTAACCGTCGTCGTTGTTGTTGTTGTTGATACTGGTCGGCTCGTAGTGGTCGTTGAACTATGCCGATGGAAATCATCGTAAATTGCCGATCCACCAGTAACTTCTCCACTAGGTGAAATGCACGCTGTCTCATCATCAGCGGCCGATCGACAAGTTTTCTCGTCGTCGATGCACACACACGGGAACACCTCTTTGGAAATTTCTGTGATGGTGCAGCATAGCTTCGCTTGTCTGCAGTCTAAATCACAGTCTTCGTATGTGAAGTAATTTTCGGATGCCACAGTAATGAAGTAGATACAAAGTAGCAAACTTCTCAACTGTCAAGAGAAGATGGAGGCATTTAATTGATGAACAACAAACAACAAACAGGAACCGGAATGCCTCTTTCGCAAGAGTATAAAAGCGACTGGTTGAGAGTCGAAGGATATCATACCATGTCGGCACCTTATTCCGTTCCAACGCGAAAGGGTCTTGGACGCGG
>NW_003803944.1:0-7672 GCF_000255335.2 Galendromus occidentalis
GGGAAGTATCGGGAGGGGGACGTAATTTAGACTCCATGTTGCTGGGGCGAAGTCTTCATCATCCCCCCTTACGTCACTCTAAGAGGGGAGGGGCGCATGAGGAGCCCGAGCTGATGGCGATGTCAACTTACCAACATGAGAAGAGATATGGATTCGGAAATAAAATTGCTCCAATTTCCGTTGGAATTTGGAATTCAAATTCGAATTGCTACCGGAGTGACCCTCGGTGTCCCTCGCGGGGAACATTCGGGATCGAGACGTTAACGTGCATCTCTGTGCGACACATGAGGCATTCTCTCTAAGTTCGATCGTGAGAAGTGCCCTCGAACCCAAATATACCTTTACCGTAAGAAAGAACCGTGGATCCTTCCTGTGCAATTATTGTAAGTGTATTCGTCCCAAGGACCTTGAGCTCAAACCGTATCAGTCATAGACTTTCCGTCGCCGGGGCGAAAATCACTTACTCAGAGAACTCTTCTGCCTACAAACTGGAAGTTCCAGGGAATCATATGTAGATATTGCGTACCCCTACGTCGAGATAAGACTGATCACGGATCATATAAATCACAAGTCATAAACCATATAGAACGAATACGAAGTTGATATAATACTGAGACCGGACTCGAGCAGATTCCTGTCGACAATCATATGAATTACGCGTCATAGATCATACATAAGGAATACAAATAATTATTTGATGTGATATGTGATACTGGGACCGGACTCGAGCAGATTCCTTCCGAAAATCATATGAATCACGTGTCGTATATCATATTTATCGAATTCAAATGATTATTTGGTGTGAAACCGACACCGGACTCGAGTAGATTCCTGTCGAGGACGATTCATTCGAAGATCGAGAGTGAGCCAGTGACTACAACGAACACGATCGTAGCAATGGATACGACGAGCCCGATGACCACGATGTACAAGACGGAAATAACGGATGAAATAAACTCTACGAGGACGACACCTACGATCAATACCTCGGGGAATTTCGTGAAAGCGCGCGGCCTCCTTTTTGGTAGATCCGATCCTTGGGCTGACCCCGCCGGCTACTACATGATCGGCGGCGTCAATCAGGCTCAAGGTCCTGCCCCGTTCTTCTTCCACATTAAGTGTACAACACGAGACAGAAGCATCGTCACGTTGGTGTGCAAGTCATACAGAGCGAATGCCTGTCCTGTCGTCGCAAGAATTAAACAATGTGGAGAGGTTGTCCAGCTTAAGGGTATCCACAACCACCTCCCGGATGAAGCAGGGCATGGCATAGAATTCAGGCATGCACGTAACGAGTGGATCAAGGATATAAAAGAGAATCCACGTAGAAATCCCTCAGATGCTATCTTGGAGCAGCGTCGCAAACTTCCTCGAGAGGCCGCGTCGAGGATCATACCAGCGGCTCACGATCGCACCTGCCGGCGCCATGCAGGCAAAGTCAGACCCCCGCGACCCAAAACCCTCGGTGAGCTTCATCGGGAGCTAAGCATCAAGAGCTATCCGCGGTTCAATGTGACCGAAGACGGAGAAAAGCTCGTCAGCTTCTACAATCCGGAGCATGAAACGCTCCTCATTACAAGCCACACCTTGCTGGGGCTGCTGAGGGAAGCACGACTTATTCATGCCGACGCTACCTATAAGATTCGTCCCAGGAGACTCTGTAGACAGATTTTCACACTTCATGGGAACTGGGGGGGGCACGTCGGAATGGTGGCCTGTGCGTTGATGGTCCGAGCAGATGCTGTAGCCTACCGATAGGTTTTCCAGCAGCTGAAAGAGGCCGTGCCCGGACTCAACATCGCCTCTTATATGGGGGACTGGGACTGCGCAATGCGGAGAGCTGTCCGGGAGGAATTCAGCGATGTGCACGTCTTTGGCTGCCATTTTCATTACGCCCAAAGTCTGGTGAAGAGGGCGAAATCGTGTGGTCTCAGGGAAGGCATCTCGAAGCCAGGGGCTATCCTCTCGAACTTTTTGGCGTTCAAGGCTCTACCCTTGCTCCCACCAAACCTGATCCTGCCTACATTTGAAGCTCTCGCTGCTAGAGCTAAGAAGCTACATGTCGGATTCCTGCCATTCCTGGAGTATATGACCTCTCATTGGCTGCACACGATAGGCCCAGGCGATCTGTCCGTGTTCGGCTTGCAACAACGAACCAATAATGATGTAGAGGCAAACAATGGTAAACTCTTACGGAAAACGGGCCACCGTCGTCCAGTGTGGTCGCTTCTAGCCACCATAACCGATCTCGCCCAAGACGTGGCTCTCGACAGGATGATCCATGACAGGGGTGTGGAGAACATAAATTCAAGGCCGAGTAAACCGACCAGACTGAATAAGCTCAGGGTGAATATGTCGTGGGATCTATTGACAAGAGGAGACATTACTGCAATGGAATTCATAAATCGAGTCAAGTTCAAAGTGGGGAAGAGGAATCATTTACTGACACTCAGGAAAGAGGGGCATACTGGAGATCCAATACTGAAGGCCTGGCTAGAAGAGCAGAGTGGAAACTTCCCCGATGAGGACTCTGGCCCCTCTGGAAACAAGCACGGCGACGATAGTAGTGACGTCGACGACGCCGACGTCACCTCATCCGGCGACTCCAGCTGCGATCGGTCTGAAGAAGACAGTGTCTCAGTCCCCCATGGAATACCTTGCCAGAACATCCCCAAGCGCGACGATTTCCATCTTTTTTGGGATCACACTTATGCAAGAAATCCGAACTCTCTTGCTCCACGATACGAACAACCACATGATCGATTCCCGCCCATCACTCTTGACATGAAGAAGACCATAAAAGACGCGCTTGAGGAGCGGAGCGACGTCATCGGAGACGTGAGCGTATCCAAGCTCGCGGTTTCTTCTGAAGACCTGAGAACTCTGATTGGACTCAGCTGGTTGAACGATGTGATAATTAATGTTTACTTAAATCTCATCGTCAACAGGAGCAGAGATAACCCGCGTTTGCCCAAAGTGTACACATTTAACACTTTCTTTCTCGAATGCTACCGAAAACATGGCTATGCTGATGTCTCTCGATGGACGCGGCGAGACGACATCTTCGCTCACGATATTGTTCTAGTTCCTGTTCACTCAGCCAATCATTGGTCTATGGCCATAGTCGATTTCCGGCGGAAGCTCATACGATATATGGATTCGCTCGGTCACCGGAACGATGAGTTTCTGATAATGCTGCGCGATTATCTGGCCAACGAGATGCTTTACAAAAAGAAAAGCATTCTAAATTCTGATGAGTGGCATTTGAAGAATGAAGAGGACATTCCTCTTCAAGAGAACGGATCCGATTGCGGGGTCTTCGCATTAAAGTACGCAGACTATGCAGCCAGAGACACGAAAATCGATTTCAGTCAGAAAGACATGTCACATTATCGCGAAATGATAATGTACGAGATTCTACAATCATCGATGATGCCTATTACCTATGTTACTGAGTGAGTTATAGTACGCAAACTATCCAGTCAGAGAGGCGAAAATCGATTTCAGTCAGAAAGACGTGTCATATTATCGCGAATTGATAATTTACGAGATTCTACAATCATCGATGATGCCTATTACCTATGTCATTGAGTGAGTTATAGTACGCAGACTGTCCAGTCAGAGACGCGAAAATCGATTTCAGTCAGAAAGACATGTCAAGTTATCGCGAAATGATCATGTATGGGATTCTACAGTAATTTATGATGCCTATTACCTATGTCACTGCGTGAACTTAGAAATAACAGAGTTGTTTAATCTGCCAAGGTATTCTCGTCGTGGAGAAAAGACTCTTCGATAGAATATACCCTCGGTACAATGGGTCACGTGAAATAAAAAACGATTGAAAAGAAATATCCGTCTCAGTCCAAGCGTCCACGTCGCGAGGGATGGGAGCCTTTCGGGGGCTAGTTGGACTTGGAAGCTTCCGAAGCGCTCCAGGGAAAATCGCTCCCCCAATATGCTCTCCTGAGCTCAGAGTAGCATTCGTTTCTTGGGTAACCGATTCGAGCCTTCCTGGCGCTTTCTCGTTTCCGCGTAGAGCGTAGACTATCGCTAGTCGTGAGGTTCCTTCCGCCACCTTAGCGAATTCGACGTCCACAATAATTAGAGCTGCTGAAGGCTCCCAACGACCGCCCGGGACGCGTCCGAATGCGTTCATCCGTAGAAGAGGAAGTAAACAAAAGGGGCTGTTGACCTAGAGCCCTCTCGGCCGTGTTGTTTACGCGCGGGAAATCTCCAGAGAGGGCAGTGCGAGAGTTTTTTTTGTCGCCTCGAAGGCGAGAGCGGTGCCGCTAAAGAGCGCATATTCGATCCACAAGCTGGAGCTGATCGGAGCGGTACTGGGGGCGCGGATGGGAGACAGAATGAAACGATATCTCAATTTTAATTTCGACTCCACGTGTTATTGGTGCGATAATTCGCCCACACTACACTGGATAAAAGATTCACCGGAGCGCTGGAAGGTTTTCGTTGGGAACAGAATCCGGGAGATCCAGTCTCTCACAGACTGCGCGGATTGGAACTACGTCAAGTCGGCCGAAAATCCAGCGGATTTATCGAGCCGGGGAATTAATATAGCCGATGCGGAATTCACTTCGATGTGGACTTCAGGACCTCCATGGTTGTCGACTCCAGGTCGTCCCACGGAGAAACACTCACTGAATGTTCTTTTCGAGAACGAAATTGAGAAGGAGAAGAGAACAAAAGTCCTTCTAACAGGAGCCGAGCCTGACCCCGGTTTCCTATCGTTGAAGAAATTTCTCGGCCGATTCAGCAGCGTAACGCGGATCATGTCAGACAACGGCCTATCATTCGTCAGAGCCGCGAAGGAATTGAAGATAATCTACGATCACGTAAAATGTCCAGCCGTTCAGCAGCACCTCGTCAACGCGGAAATCACGTGGGAATTTATCACTCCCCACGCACCCACCCATGGCGCATGGTGGGAACGCATGGTGCAGACAGTGAAACGTCCCCGAAGGAAAATTCTAGGTCGAGGCGCGCTGCGGTTCAGGGAGCTAGAAACAGTTCTGGTTGAAATCGAATCCTTGGTGAACGAGAGACCTCTCACGGCAGTGCAACTCGATCCGAATGAGATCAGCGCTTTGTCGCCAGCAGATCTACTCTACAGACATCGAGCGAAACCGACTCTGCCTGAAATGGAATTCAAACCAGATTCGCGTGGAGCAGCGAATTCAATCGTTTTCTCGAAGCGTTGGAAACACCAGCAATCGGTGATTCGAGCTTTCCAGCAGCGGTTCTCGGAAGAGTATATTCAGTATCTAAGAACCGCGCATAGTAGGAATCCTTCTAAGTCGCGCAGCGTACAAGTCGGCGATATATGCCTGTTGCAGGATCCGAGTCCTTCCGAAGCGCGTTGGCCTTTGTGTCGCGTGCTGAGTCTTTCCGGCGGGGAGAGAACAGATCGTCGGCGACGATCCTGTCTCATTAAGACGGCTACAGGCCAAGTCTTCCAGAGACCGGTTCAGTGGCTATATCCACTCGAGGTCTAGCTGGCGGAACGGAGAGAGAACGACCAATGGATGCGGTGAAAAAATATACCTATTATTATCACAAAGAGGAAGTTTCTAATGAACATTCAGACGAATGGGGAGAGGTTGCGATGGCGCCCCAGACCCATTTCATAGGCGTCCGTCTGAGTTCCAGCGTCGGCGCGTGGTGGTCGGGACACGGCTGGCGAGGTTTCTTCGGCGCCTGCGGGCGCGAGTCCTTCGGTGTTCGCTGGCGCGGGGCCCTCGGCGGGCGATAGTCCTCCATCCACGCTTTAACTCATTCCGTCCCATCAGTTGTCTTGCAGGAATTTCCAAGGCGGTGGAGCATTTTCTCCACAGGCGCTTGGTTGACGAGCTCGATGAGAAGGGCATCCTGTCGGATCGACAGTACGGTTTCAGGGGCTCCCGGTCGACGGCGGGGGCGATTAGGGAGGTTCTCGAGGGCGCCGCTCGCCAACGGGCGATTCCCCTTCGGTCACGGGGGCACTGTGTCGCGGTTCTTCAGGACGTTAAAAACGCCTTCAACACGGCGTCTTGGGACGGCATCAACGACAGTCTTCTCGCCGCGGGCATTTCCCCGTATCTCCGACGCTGCATCGCCAGCTACCTTTCCCTCCGTTCGAACGTCTTTCAGGGCGAGGTGTCCCCGGTTTCGGCTGGGGGTTCCTCAGGGCTCAATCCTGGGCCCCACCCTTTGGAATGTCGTTTACGACGGGGTTCTCCGACTCCCCCACCCTCCGAACATCACCTCGGTCGCCTACGCCGACGATCTAGTCGTTCTCATCACCCAACGGGACCCAGCTCTGCTTGAACAACAGATGAACTGTGCTCTTAGCGACATAAGCGCTTGGATGAGGACGCGCTCCCTCGTCCTCGCCCCGGCGAAATCGGTTGCCATCTTCCTCAACGGGAGAAAGCATCTTCCCCAACGGGATATCCACTTGCAGATAGACGGCCACGAGATTTCCTTCCAGCGAACCGTTAAATACCTTGGCCTCATGTTGGATCAGGGCCTCACGGGGACCCCGCATGTTCGATACGCCTCGCAGAAGGCCCTCAAGGCGGCGAACGCCATCGCACGGCTCCTTCCTAGGTGCCGGGGGGTCGGGGACCACCGCCGTAGGGTGCTCGCCTCCGCCGCGGACAGCATAGTGCTCTACGCCGCCCCTATCTGGGCGGAGACTATCCGTAAGAAGACTGTTAGAAGAATGCTGGACAGAGCCCAACGACCCATGTCCATCCGGGTTTCTCGGGTGAATCGCACAACCTCCACGGTCGCAGCGCAGGTAATCGCGGGCACCCTTCCGCTCGATCTCCGCGCCCGGCTGATCCTCGCAAGGGAGGACAGGGACGGGGAGGGGTCCGACGCCGACTCTTTCACGAGGGAAGATGCGATCGCTGCCTGGCAGCTCAGGTGGTCGGGGATAGCTCCCGGCCAGCCAGGATACTGGACGTCCCGACTCATCCCGGATCTGGGCCCTTGGCTCGACCGGAAGCACGGCAACCTCTCGTATCCCCTCGCGCAGCTACTCTCAGGACACGGCTCCTTCGCCAAATACCTGTTCCGCATCGGGGAGATGGACTCGCCGGCTTGCGTGCTGTGCGCCTCGGGGGAGGAGGATGACGCCGCACACAGCTTCACGGTCTGCAACGGGACGCTAGACATCAGAGAAGAATTCCGGAGAAAGGCCAACTTTGCGGAAGGCGCTTCGTGTCCAGAGCTGGTCTCATACATGCTCAGGGGCTCGGAAGAGTGGAGGTCGGTGTCTGGCCTCGCATGGGCAATAATCGCCCGGAAGGACCGCATACACGATGAATGGCGACTCGCGCAGACGGCCGCCCCAACTCTAGAAGACGCGCGGCCAGCCGCTCAATGAATAATCTCGTTTTTACTGTTTTGTGCGTGAAGAAACAGGGTCGTCATCGCCGCGTTTTGGCCTTCTCTCGTCAAGAACGGCCACCTCGCCTCATCGTCGCTGGGCATCGCCCTCAGCAAACTGAACAATCGCGTTTTCACTGTTTGTGCGTGAAGAACAGGGACGTCAGCATCAAGTAGGGGGGAGCTGAAGTAATGGCCACCAGGCCGATCCCAGCTCCTTTCCGCTCTTCCCCAGAAGGTTACAGAGGATAAGGGTTTTAGTGGGTATTCACCGCAAGGT
>NW_003803945.1:0-1116 GCF_000255335.2 Galendromus occidentalis
CGATTTCGGTTGCCAACAACGACGGGAAGAAATGGAATTGAGATCCTGATTCTTCGTCCGCTCATTTCTAAATTTCCTACTGGTGGATTTTCAACGCTCATGTCATGTTGATGGCTTAGCCAGTACCATGGGTTAATTAACCATGAGTAAATTATAGTGGCGGTATACTAGGCGGACTCACTTGTCTATTAAACACAGTTGATCAATTTTTTGCTATTGGCGCAGTCGACCGGTACGGAAATTTCGCTGGGAAATTCCAGACTGTACCGTGAGATCATAACGACACGTTTCGCCCTTGCGAAGAAGAAAGGAGTGAGAGATGCGCTGCAAGGTCTGTGCACTGCAATGCTTGAAGAGCTCGACAAGGTGACAAAGATCGAGCAAGTGGTGGCTCTACAGCTGAAGTTAATCAGCTACCGCGGGCAGCTACAAGAGGTCGATGGAGAAATCATCCAATCTTCCACAGACTTGCTACGGACCTTGAAAGAGCAGAAACATTTGATAGGAGCTGTCTCAAAGCATGCGAAAAGCTTTACAGGTTTATTCCCCAAACTCACGCTTTAACGCAAGCAGATAAACCTTGGAGCAAGGACCTCTGGGTGGAGGTGGTGGTGATCACGCCGATCAATCAACTTCATCAGCTAATCGTGTTCTGAAGAAGCCAAAACTGGAAGAATTCGACGGGAAAAATGCCAAGTGGGAGTTTCGGAGATCAGTCTTCGAGACAAGCGTGCATAAGCATTGCTCCCTCATGAGGCTCAAATGAATTACATTATCGATATTCTCCTGACGGAATGAATCAATTACGACTATATCAACCAGTCGCGGATCGAGCGCCCCCAGATCGGATCGTGGATCCAACGAGCAGCTTCCCGGATACGGATCATTTCGTCTTACCGGTGGTCAGATTCAACCCGAAAATGCCCAAAAATTAGGGGAAGAATCAGGATACTTTCTCACCAGCGATGTTCCGCGGATCAAAGCGGTGCTCAGTATTATAATAATCAGAGCGTAGAGCTACGCTTTAAGACCCCGGTAGAAATCCTCTGAAACAAAGCATTTCATGTGGAAAGTTGTCATGGTCAAATATAGAGGACTGCTCTTGAGGCATCGTCA
>NW_003803945.1:1790-4407 GCF_000255335.2 Galendromus occidentalis
GAGAGAATAGCTCCCGTCTTTGTGGAACAGATCCGCTTAAGTCTGGGAGCCTGAAGTCTGACTGGGTAGAATACCGCGAATATTATAGTAGATGGGCACGGGCATCCCAATGTCGACTTCAGAGCACTCGATTGTCGCGTCCTCATATTACGGGATCTTCCGAACCTTCTTTTGAAGTCCAGGCATAGAGCTTCAAGATGGAAGCTCATTGACTTGAACAGCACATCAGAAGGCGATCAGAAACGGCCCCGAAATCGTTTATTAGAATCCTACTCACGGTATCTCAACGATTATCCTACGACGTTCACCCCACCTTCCACGAAGTAGTGGCTACCGATCATGGTCACAAATCGTGGAAAGGAATCAAAGCTCTCCTGAATAAGCTTGGATTCGGTTTTGGTGCCGTACTCGGCATCCGGAATCCTGAAACGCGTGAACTTTGACCATCGATACCGATCGGTGTATGCCTGTTCGAAAATTCGATCTCTGAGTACTCGATCCCATATCTGATTAGATGCAGAGTGCAAAGTGGAAGCGAAGATTCCGTGCCGTGTGAGGAAAGGATTCGAGGGATAAGATCGAATCAGACGAAAAGAAAGCCACCGCGACTTTCGTAATCACGGTCCGTGGGAAGGTCCCTCGGAACAAGATCCGAAAAAGGCGGAAAACCGCAGAGGTCCATCAAGCATCGACGAAGAAACACCCCTCGCATGAAAGAGCACGAGGCCGGATCGCTTTTTCGAAATTCGTCAGTTATCCGATGGTCCGTCATAATCCGGGTTCTTAGAAGCTATCCCCCCCCATGCCATTCGGTCGACAGCGGTCGACCCCGCATTCAAAGCGAAGAAGAGCTTCAACCCCAGAGAATTTGAATCATCCAAGCGATTGATGGGGCGCCCGAGAATGATTGCTGAGGTCGCATTCAATCGTACCCTCGCACTCTCCCAATGTGTCTTTGAGATCAATAAAAAGCCAGAAAAGTAATATGACTACCGTCAGTCCGTGGCAGAGTTCATGCTGTGAGCTCGGAGCAAAGGTTTTCTGTGGCAGAAGTCATCCGGATAATGGCTTCAACGAGGCGCTCATCCGAGACAATGTTCGGTGCAGTGTTGTTCACGTCGCCGTCCGACAAAAATGCGATCCGACGATACAGCGTCAGGCGAGTTGTACGGTCTGAGCTCCGATCAATGTTCAAGACGCTCAAGGAATTGAAGGAACGCCGGGGAGCCGAGCTCATCGCCGAAGAGAAGTTCAACAAACATCAATTAGAGAGTCAATTCAACGAGCATCAGGAACGGGACGTGGTCGCTAGGGTGTCCGCCCTGAGTGGTCCTGGTGAGACGAGCGTCGTGGAAGCGACTTCCCCAATCATTTACCCTGCTCCTCTCCCGGGGCGCTCGAAGATCCTCCACATTGTTCCGGGAGGCCATGTCTCAGCGAGATCCGTGCTGAGCCGTTTACAAGACGAACGGATCGTCCCCCGCGGATCAGCATCCATCACCGCGGTTTCGAGCTCGACCTTCTTAGTGTCGACCGAGCATACCGGCCATTACGGAGTGCAAATCGAAGGAATACGATGCTCGGCCCATCTTCTAGAGTACGAGCCCAGACACCAAGGTCATCGCGGCTCCTTCGCGCCAGGATACGCGAATTTCCTCTGCGGCTCCGAGGGAGGACCAGTTTACCGAGTTCTCCTTCGAGCGGAATCGGACGGAACACCTGTCGTGGTGAGTCGCTCCTATGCGGCTGACTGTCGAGAGTGTGTTCCCGAAGAAGCCCCGAGAGAATTTCCGGCCCCGGTCCACTCGCTCAGGTCCGAGATGTTGTTGCGAGGACCGGAAGCTCGGTACAACAGTCCTGCGGGTGGAGCAGCTCGAGACCACCGGCCTACTATTCGCTGACAAGACCGCGAGGACCCACTTCATGGTTAGCAAGGCTCCTTGCCGCTTGTGTGGAGTCGAGTTGGCCAAGGAGACCGAGTTCCTCGCGAGGATGGCCACAGCTCCAGCCCGCAAGGTTTGCTCAGAAGACGGAATGCGGAAGTATTTCTCGCAACGCTTCCGTTTGATCTCGAGGTACCAAGAGAGCCTCGCACTGAGCCGAACGGCCTGGTTCTCGGTGTCTCCGGAGGAGATCTCCAAGCACATCGCGAGGAGAGTCATCGCTCTCAGCCGGAGACTGGGGAGGAAAATCCGGGTCTTCGATCCCTTCTGTGGCGCCGGCGGCTTCATCGTTCAGGCAGCCGTCATGGACGAGGTTTCGAAAGTCTTCGCCTCCGACATCAACGAATACGAAGTCAACAGCGCGCGTCGGATGGCGAGACTTTACGGCGTCCCGGAGGAGAAGATTTCCTTCAAAGTCAGCAACTTCTTCGACTTGGAGGAGGATCTATTCAAAAACCCGATCGACGCCATCATCTGCGGTCCTCCTTGGGGTGGCCCTTCGTACTCGAATGGCCTATTCGATCTCGAGAAGATGGAGCCCGATTTCGTCAAGATCCTTCGGCACTGCGCCAAATTCTCACCGAACATCGCCCTCTTGATGCCGAAGAACATGGCCCTGGATCAGATCCATCGGAGTGCTAGAGTTGCGGGCTTGACGGGCGGTGTAGAGCTGG
>NW_003803946.1:0-1118 GCF_000255335.2 Galendromus occidentalis
TGATCCGGAGCCTACTCGTTCTCTGACCCTCCGAGGTTCCGAAGCTCTCAAGAGCTCGTCTCCTGAACGGATGTCCTTGGAGACGATGTCGCAGATTCGCATGGAGACGTTGAGAAGACGGAGCTCCTCAACACGGCCACGATTCTGGGAGAATTCGCGAGAGTCTGATGGATGAGGCATCTCGGCTGCTACCCCTGAAATCCCGACCAGGCCACTCAGAATTGGTTCATTCAGAATTAATCTTGGCGGTCATCAAGGGAAGTGGGGTAGCTGTATTTTCCTGATGAAACGCTTGAGATGGACATACATATGCACGTGAATGCCTCCATAACGACCGATTTAATGGACAGCGCTGACCTCCACACCGATGGAGATGTGACTTCGAGTCTTCTCTCCTTGAAGAGATCGGGGCCTGAAGACCTTCGTTCAGAGAGATAAATTAGTGTCGTTCCCCGAGCTTTCCCCACAGGTGGAACTCGAGTTAGCCCATTATGGAGCAACGATTCCATCAAGTAATTTACGCCAAAGACTCAACGCTGAGTTCTCTCTCGGCGCCGGATCGACGCGGACACCAAGTCTCCTCAAAAATAGTTTCCATGCCGTTCCCCGATTTTTTTGTCCTAATGCTGAACCATGGATCCCGAGGGTGCGCGACATCATTTCGGTCGTCTGGCCCCCTCCGAAACTCGAATCGCCCCCCTCCCCCGATCCCCCCGAAAAAAAACTGTGCGCGCTCCTGCTCCCTCGTACCATGCACGATGCCTTGAGAAATAAGGAAACCTGTGAGTGTTGGTCTCGTCAGATAATCCCTCTGGCCATCAGGTCGCTGCTCCCGGAATTCCTTTTCCCCGATTTCTGGCTTAAGTTTGGCTTAAGGGGTGGCGCGAGGACGACTTGACACGGGTGTTCATTTCGGCTACGTCATAAATAACAAAACATTGGGATTCTCCCAGACGCGACAAGAGACAAATGGACGGGGTTATGGTTTGTAAGCGCCACTTCATCTTCTGACGTGTTTGACGTCAGACACAATCATGGCCTCCCTTTCTCCCTCTCCGCTCTATGACACACTGACTAGCGGTCGTCTTCATCGACGATCGATTCCTTATTCTGATGGG
>NW_003803947.1:0-1665 GCF_000255335.2 Galendromus occidentalis
GATCTAGGGAGATTGAGAGATCTAGGGAGATTGAGAGATCTAGGGAGATAGAGAGATCTAGGGAGATTGAGAGATCTAGGGAGATTTAGGGAGATTGAGAGAGTGAGAGAGTGAGAGAGTGGGGGATCTAGGGAGATTTAGGGAGATTCAGAGATTGAGAGGTCTAGGGAGATTTAGGGAGATTCAGAGATTGAGAGATCTAGGGAGATTTAGGGAGATTTAGGGAGATTTAGGGAGATTCAGGGAGATTCAGAGATTGAGAGAGAGTGAGAGATTGAGAGATCTAGGGAGATTTAGGGAGATTCAGAGATTGAGAGATCTAGGGAGATTTAGGGAGATTCAGAGATTGAGAGATCGAGGGAGATTGAGAGAGATTGAGAGAGATTGAGAGAGATTGAGAGAGATTGAGAGAGATTGAGAGAGATTGAGAGAGATTGAGAGAGATTGAGAGAGATTGAGAGATCTAGGGAGATTAAGGGAGATTCAGAGTGATGAAACGGATGCAGGGGAAACTGAATTGAGAGCAGAACTACTGGATTTCCAGGCGCTGAGGCGATGAATGCTTGGGAAAATGAAGATGCGACTTTTCGCCTGAACGGCAACTTCACAACTGGTTTATTATTGCGCGACGTCACAGTCGCTAAAATTTGAGAGAGCGTCCTCGACCGGCGGCGGCACAATTGAAATACGGAGATCGTTACAGTATCACAATAGAATTACGGGGGAATGATTACGCGAGCCAGGGTTTTCAACACTGCCCTCCTAGAACATTCCGTTCTAGCACGATTATTGGTTCACGGAGTCGGTGCAGGTACGACGTTTCGATCGGGAACCTCTAGCGGGACGAGGTGCTGGGCCGCTCGAGTACTTCCGTAGGAATTCGAGAAACGGATTCTATAGGTCCTGATAGATCCATCTCGTCCGGGTTGGCCCCTCACGACCCGCACTAGCTCCCATTCCGAGCGAGGAACGGCTTCGTCTTTGAGCAGGCAGATCGTTCCGTCGGGAAGTGTGCGAGGTTTCCCCTTGTCATCGATGTATGCAGACCGCAACAGGAGAATGTAGTCCTGTCGCCATCGGGCTGCCAGCGACTTGAAGTAGCTCGTCCTTTCTGTTAGAGACTTCCGGAGGCTGACGGCGTCAGCAGGCGCATCAGGAACCGAACCATTCGGGCCCAAGCGGTCCAAGGGGGTCACTGTACAAAGAGGTGTCGCGAGGGGACCGCCGTGGAGAAATAAGATGGAGTGATGGCTCTCGGTTCGTCCGGGTTGTCATAGACGTAGGACAAGGGACGATTCTTAATGACTGTGGCAAGTTCGCACAGTATCGTTCTCAGCTCTCCGAAGGTGACCAGACCTGGTCCGAGCGTCTTGATCAAGGCTCGCTTGGTGACTCCGACTAGTCTTCGAATAGGAGAGAGAGAGTGAGAGATTTAGGGAGATTGAGAGATTTAGGGAGATTGAGAGATTTAGGGAGATTGAGAGATATAGGGAGATTGAGAGATTTAGGGAGATTGAGAGATTTAGGGAGATTGAGAGATTTAAGGAGATTGAGAGATTTAGGGAGATTGAGAGTGAAGAGATGTACGCATCTCGATGATACCTCGGCTAGAATGATCACACGGAATATTAGAGTCAGTCTTGGGNTCCCCCTTAGCTGGCTGAG